>NW_022639736.1:0-191 GCF_010583005.1 Odontomachus brunneus | reverse complement strand
GCACAATGTTAGCACAACTTAGCACAACCTAGCACAATAAAAAAAATTTCGAAAATCAAAAAGTGGGGGGCTACCAAAAAAAACGGTTTTTTCCATTCTTCTCGCTCATTTTTCGTATTAAAAATTTATAATTCGAGCACACTGTAGCACAAACCTAACACAAATCAGCACAACTGTCAAAATTAATAAAT
>NW_022639735.1:264121-270792 GCF_010583005.1 Odontomachus brunneus | reverse complement strand
TTTTTTATCAAATAGTCGGCGCAAAAAACATTGTCATCAATATTTTCGCTTTTATTCTCCACGTATCACCAGACTATTTATATTCCATTTCTCGCTATGTAAACAATGAACTCGCGTTTACAAAAAATAAAATCGAAATACCGTTTTAATGGCTTTATAGTGAAATGAAAATATGCTTTATTTTCCCGTATATACTATATTTCGGCGAAAAAAAAAATATTTCCGCGTTATGAGCCGCACACGGTGTGGACATGTCGGCGCAATTTCTTCCATTTCCGATCGTTTCCCCATCACCTGGAAACTGCGGACACACATTCGAAGAATTCCCGGCGCGGCTTTTAGGCGCCGGCTCTTGGTGTTATTGGAAAAATAGAGATAATGATAAAGCCTCGTCGGGAATATCCGACGTGTTAAACCGCCCTCTTTGCAGCCGTTCAGCCCGATGGCTGGATCACAATGACGGATTGGAATTCAGTGAGGCAGCCGCTGCAATTAAGCCGGAAGTGACTGAGAGGAGGGACGCGGGGTGTGCGACAGCCGCCGTCTCGTAATTCGGCCGGCTAATTTATTTTGCCATCTGGTAGCGTGGGCGCCGAAAAATCGGGGCTCGCAGAACCCCCGAGAACCGGCCCTTGAGAACCGAAGCCGGTCGGTCTGGACGAAGGTCCCTCTACCCTATCCCTTCGATTCCCGACAACGCGTGACCCTGTAACTTCATTACGACGAATTTGGGGTCGAAAATTTCTGCCTACACGTGTGACCGCACTCCCTCCCTTCAATCATTCGGTCGCCTCGTCGCGCCATCGATACGCACATGCACCTAAGGCCACAAGTAATCCTCCCGGATTAACACACGACTCGTTTCGCGAAACTCACCAACGGCACGGCGTTTATCTTCACGTCGACTTACGTATCCGACGTATCGACTTCCAGTCGCGAGCAGTGACTCCGACATCGCGACAAATGGTCTTAAAATGAATCGCCCCGCGCATACACATACGACGAAGGAGACGGCAGCGACCCGGACGTCGAAATAAAGTTCGCTTTAGGGTGGAAGGTGAGCGAGAGAAGCGGTTATCTCTCGTATGGGGCGCGCATAATTAGTCCCCCGCATCGATATATTGAATTTTAAACATATCGAAGCGTCCAACCGCACCGGCCGGACATGCGATTAAGCATTGATATCACTGCGCCGCTAGAATATTCATCGCGTTAATGTTACGGCCGATGATATCGGGTTAAATGTATAGGGTGTCTGCTGTGCAAAATCAAGCACGCGTCTGCCGGGACGACGCGCTTTTTGCGAATCCGCCGAGCCCTGCCGGGAATTGCGCGCGATTAAACGACACTAGCCGTCCACCCGCTTCCAACGTCACTCCATTAATCATTAATCTCAATATCGACGGGCATCCCCGGACGCCTATTTTCTCGGAATTACCGTTGCTCGACGCGCAAACACCGACCCCCACTTCCACCCTCGCGCTAGCACTCGTTATTCCACGGGAAAATCGTGCATACAAATCAGAAGTACCTTATCGCCGATTCGCGCGCCAAGCTCGTCGCGCCGCATCGCCCAATTATACCCGGCAACGTTTCGACCACTTAATTAATTTCACCGTCCTCCACCATGCACCTGGCAGTCGTTTGCCCAACTCGCTTCCCTCTCGCCCCCTCTTCGATTTCTCACCGCACCTCGGAGAAACCGCCGCACACACCGCACCGCTGCGAGACTCGCCACGCGGCTCATGAATTCTTGATGTTGTTCAAACGACCAATCAAAGGCGCTCGGACGGGCTTTTAACGAAAGTACAATTTAATTCAATCGTGTCTGAATAATACCACGCGAGTGGTTTTCGCGAGATGTTCGAACGCAGAACGTAGCGTACGACCGCCACGAATAATGACTGCGAGCGTGAATGTGCGCTGTGGTTACTTAATCACACGTTGATTTAATTTTACACGCTATTTTGCCGTAGCGTTCATGCGCGATTGAATACCTTCACAAATTGGGGTACGGAACGACGAAGAATCCGCGCGGGAAGCATTTTCGCCGATGTACCGCGTGGTAGTTTCGAGGGTTGTCGCATTTATTTCGTCCCCGGTCGCAGATCCGCGCGATCGCGCTCTAGGGTCCCTAGGTAGCGCAGAAAAAAATCGATTCCATCCGGCACCCGTACCAATAGCGAGAGAGAGAAAGAGAGAGAGAGAGAGAGGGAGCGCGCGAGCGGCATTGCTCATCCGACCTCGGTTCGCTTCGATGGCTCCTGATATTCTCGTGGGATCAGTCTCATCCCCGGGACCACCACCTTTCGATGGACGGGGAGTATGCGGGATGCGGGGTGCATCGAGAGCGATCGCGAGAGGAAGAGAGAAAGGAAGAGCAAGAGGAAAGGTAGCGGTGGTAGGTAATAAGAGAGGACGAGATACAAATAGATGCGGAGTAAGAGAGACAGAGATACTGAGGAAAACACACACACACATACACAGATAGAGAGAGAGAGAGAGAGAGAGAGAGACAAGGAGAGAGGGAGAGAGAGAGATGGTCGAATAGGCAGATGTAGAAGAAGAGGGAAGAGCGGGATATGGAGGAGAGGGCGAACCCGTTTGACGTTTCGCGTTTCCCCGACGTACTCCCGCGGGATGGTGGCGGCTTTCGTGCCTGGAATCCGCCACGGGATATCCGTACGAAATGGATATCGTGCACGCTCCGCAGGATAACCAGATAGGAAGAGGAAAGGAGAAAGAGAGACGAAAGAGAGATCGGTGATCGCAAGGGGCGACGAGAGAAACGGAGGAGGGAGCGAAGGAGAGAATCAGAGAGAGTGAGAGAATCGAGAGGTCAAAGGGCGAGGGAGGAGTATTGCACCGCGGGGGAACGAGTTTACGAAATGCAAGGGGGACAAATTGTCTCGGCCTGCAACGCGCGATATTCGGTGGGTAAGGAAGCAACCCCGCGACACAGGAGTCCTTAAAGGAAGGAAGGAAGGAAGGAAGAACGGAAGGAAGGAAGGAAGAAAAGAAGGAAGGAAAGAAAGCAGGCAGGTGCGAATACGACGTTCCATAAAGATAATACATCTACGCTACGCGAAGCTGAAAATTAACGCGTTAACGTATGTGGTGCCGCTGAAAGATGTGACCAAAGAACGCGTTTCTCACGCCAAGAGAAAGGATTATCCAGTGTCGCGATATGCGAGTCAAAAATTATCTCCTTTGAGCTACTTTATCGTAAATATATCATAAAAATATCATCCCTTTTGAAAGAAAACTGTGAATAAAAAAAATATTTGCATATGGAACAGAAATTTATTTATCTAGGAAAAAATATAAAAAAAATAATAAAAATATTTATTCGGTCGATACTATTTACTTAGTCTAAATTTTTCTACATGTAAATAGAATAAAAAACTATTTTCACGAAAAGTTAAGGTTTTAAGCAAATATATATTGAAATAGCAAATAAAAAGCTAATCATATGCTAATCACGAAAGTCTATCTGAAATTTGTCATTAATACCCTTCGAATAAGTGTTTATTTCTTAGATATTTCTTCTCTCAATGTACCGAAGAAATATCAACAAAGAGAAAGAATATTGTGACCATTAAAATATAAAGATAAACGCTACAGAAACCATTCGAATCAAAATTGAATTCTTAACCTCCAAAGTTATGCGACAGTTTAAGGACTTTTTATGATTCTTGTAACTCTCTGAATTGTATATAAAGTTAAGAGAACAGAGCGTCGCCAACGTGTTTTACAAGTCTCATCAAGCACAAGTGACGGCATATAGCAAGACTCAGTCGGACTTTAGCCCGACGTGTAGCGGAAAGATTTGTATGACTTCTCGCTCCGGACGTCACAATGTAGCTGCAACAATGGGTCAGCAGCCTTGAGCGAATGCGATTGTGCTCCTTTGGACGGCATGAATTCGCAGCTTAATTGGCTCTCTAAGCGGGATGTGTGCATACGTTACGAGCGCGGTCAGGACGAACTGGCCAAGGCGGGTGTGTTTGCAACGCGCACGCGGCTAGTTGGTAAGTTCGCTGGACACCGAATACAAAGTACGCTCGGGGGTGGCTGTCAAATGTTGGCTTTAATGCCCGCAGCGCTCAAGCGGTATCGTCGAGCATCGCTCGCCCGTTGCGAGTTTATTTTACATTTATCCCGTAACTTTGGTTCTCTCTCCTCTTTCCTTTTTCCCTCCCCTTTTTAATATGCCAGAAGTATATGAGAGCTCCGCCGGCGAAACGCGTCGCTTGACTTCAAGCGCCTTCTAAACTTTAACTTCTTAGCCTGCGGAGCGTAGTGCTTCTGTTTTATGAGATTTTAATGGGCCGCACGGAGCTCAAAATACACGCATCAGAGAGACGAGATACGCACTAACTGTTTCCTCGTTCAGCTGTATTTCTAGTCTGAAGAAGGAGCGAATCGACAGAATCAATTTGAAAATCGGATCGGAAGAAATTTTCGAGCAATCAAGTCGCCAGGTACTTTCGGAGGGATTATAGATATAAAATAGATTGCGCGGGACTTGATTAGATGGCGTGCAAAGGTGTGGATGCTTCATTAACGTGGTGAGTTTGAAATGATTTTAATGTATTGAATTTAAATATGAGGAATCTTAGATAAAGGAAATTATTGATAAAGGAAATACATAATAGATGGTAATAAAAGACATAAGAGTACATAAAGGATGGAGGAAAACGAGAATACAAGAAATGAAGAGAAAAGGTTTGAACATCGGACAGGATAAGAAAGTAAAATAAAGATATACGGAAGAAGGATAACATAAGGACAGGTGCTGTACAAGTAAAAAGGTTGAAGTGCGAAGAATAAAGGGAAAGCTATAAAAACTCCCTCTTAGCGATGTAAGTTGAAAAAGATATATAGGAAGTGGAGAAAAAGGCAGAAGAATCATTTCATAGTAGTTAGCAGGAAGTATAGAGTGAAGTAATGAAACTAACAAAATATGGAAGAAAATTGGGAGAAAAGAGAATAAAAAAGAAATAAGCAGAGCAGTAAAGAAATCGAATAGGAGACGGAAAGATAGAGGAATAGATGTGTACAGCTGAAGAGAAGTGCATAGTTTGGAGTATTGTGTATAAGGACGATATAATATCTGTTGAGTGAAAGAGGAAAGTGTAATTAGACACGATAGATAGGGAGGTGTAAGTAGTGTAAAGCTTAAGTGAAAATTAAAAAGATTAAGAAAGAAGATTACAAGGACATTTAAATAACGAGAATGGTATTGTAAAGTCAATTAGAGAAAGGCAAAGTAATTATAGAGATATTATTCTCTCTCTCTCTCTTTCTTTTGTTTCCTCTACGTTCACCCTTGCCTATTGACTTTGTAATTTTTAACGACAGTGTCGTTATTGTTATATTGTTGTTGCGCAGCTTTTATACTAGCTATTATACCTGCGCAACATAACGACATTGTTAAAAGTTATAGAATCAAAAGGTTGCAGTACTGTGTGATAGAGAAAGCATCCAACTCAGCATATCTCTGTCCTTCGATTTTGGCTTCAGCAGCTTCATATGAATGCACAATCTATTCTATGAGTCTACGGGAGAGATCGAAGACAAATGGATGCGCTTAAGTTACGTTCGCAGGCGCGGCTTCGCGCCGTGAAAATATTTTCGTCCGCGGTACAAAACGCGGAAAATAATCGACTTGACTTGGCCGAATATATTCTAACGATAATAGAAGCTCGCGCGTGTAGTCGCTGTCCGTTGAAATAATATTTTCAGATCCTTGTCCGCGGCCGGAACGGGTCCGTCCCGCCGACGAGTAGTGTTTCTCGCCCTCCCTCGCGGCATAAAACCACCATCTGTCAGTGACTAGACTCTCACCCCCTACAGCGGTCTCGACGCTCGAGAAATTCGTCGATTCTACTTCTTCCCCCGCGTAGTTTCTTTCACCTCCCGATCGTCACCGACAAATTTCGACCACCCTAATGCGTGCGCGGAACGACAGGCCACCCTGGGAGACGCCGAATAACGTCTTATGCAAGTTCGACGGGGGGTAGTCGGAGGGAATCGAGGCAAGGAAGCCCGGGAAAAGAGCACGCAAAAACGTATATCTGGCACTGCCGTTGGTACCAAAAGTAAATGGAGTCGATTTTGCGTTCCCTTTCTCGAATCCGGAGTTAATCGAAGTCCCGTTCGTGAAAACGACAAGTAGATATCGCGCTTGGCGCTTAGAAAAAGATGTAAGCACGAAATTTATTCACCGTCTATACCGCGATGCCCATGAAAAAAAGAAACAAATCGCGACTGTTAAAATATGCTGAAAAGCACCGCTTAAGTCATATGAGATATTCAGATTTTTATTCATCAGATCCAAGTTTTTCACTTAAATTATGTTATATGGTCTGTATTAATAGTTATTACTTAAAACTCGCCTTTCAAGTGAGATACTCAGATTTCACTTCAGAGTTAGATGGGAGTTTTTCAGTTGAATCGCGATTGCAGATACAAATGTCATATATATTATAATTCAACTTAAAAACTTGGATCTTACTCTGGCCAAGTTCGTCTTACACGCTTTCGTGCTGAAAGCATCATTCTATCTTCCTTCGGCATATAATAAGCGATAAAGATAAAAGGATGCTTTCAGCACGAAAGCGTGCAAGATGAACTTAGCCTCTTAATAAAAATATGCAAAATACGTA
>NW_022639735.1:239117-264111 GCF_010583005.1 Odontomachus brunneus | reverse complement strand
CCATAAACGGGATAACACTATAGACGAAAAAGACAGTCAAATCGAAAGTACCATCTGGTTTAACATATAACATGTTAGGAAAACAATAACGTCTTAAA
Organism: Odontomachus brunneus; assembly: GCF_010583005.1. NCBI lineage: Eukaryota > Metazoa > Arthropoda > Insecta > Hymenoptera > Formicidae > Odontomachus > Odontomachus brunneus. The sequence continues at coordinate 264,013 of NW_022639735.1, read as the reverse complement.
ATTACTCCACTCGCTTTTCAAGTGAGAACAAGGTTGCCGAAGGAACACGATGATAGCGTCGTGATCGGACTCTGAGTGTTAAGGAGGTCGCGTCTAAAAGAGGGTTCCCAGGGTAAATACAGTCCGTTTTCAATGCCCCGAAAATTTATCCCTTGCGGACACGTACGACGGCCATCGCATCCACTCCGTAATACCGGCAGAATCCTCCGACAGATCGCCGTCGCGAAGAATGGAAGGAAAATAACGCACGTACGGAGGGTCAACACACCCTCTCCTCTCTCTACGGTGATTATCGACCGATCGATAAACCCATCCATGCACGCGCACGCGGAGACTCTCTCTCTCTCTCTCTCTCTCTCTCTTGTTCCTTCTCTACGTGTGTAAGTCGCCCCGCGACATCACGCCGCGCACGATCGATAACAGGTAATGGGCGTCCGGATATTTCTTAGGAGCACTTATTCATTCCGATCGACGTAACGTGAAATTTATGACACACTGCGCTATTAGGAACGCGCCATCAATAATAATCAAGAGCTGACTGACCACACTGGCGCCAATTAAATAACGTATCTGCCCAATTTATCATAGCGCTAACCGCGAAACCGTAAAAGCAGCCGTTTGACGACGCCTTCTTTTTGTCGAAATTCATCTTTGCGTTGACGCATGGCCACGGAGACATTAGCGGCGCAACGCGATACGGTCAACGTTGACGTAACGCGATATTATCCCCTGTGGATCCCGCCTCTACCCGTGTGGCGGAGAAAATTGCGCCCGCCAAACAATCCGTCGAATTTATCCGGGAATTCTAAACGCGCGGAGAATTCGCATCGGCAATTCTCACGTGGACGGGGACGGACAGGCGGGCAGGGAGGGGAAGAAATATACGATAGATCGTCCATAATAAATCGATACACGCATTAGTCGAATGCAATGTCCGTTCAAGAGAGAACCGCCAGTGCAAAGAGAATGAATCGCGAGGCAACAGGGGAGAGATATATATCGCGACAGAAATTTTCCGACGAGTCCGCGCGAGACAAATTTCTGGAGATCAGCCGGAGTCGCGCTCAGAATTGCATGCGACTTTGCGCGAACACGTCGTCATGGTCTCGCAGACTGGATAAAAAAGAAAGAATTAAGAGAGAAAGACAGAGAAAGAAAAAGAAAGAGAGAGAGAAAGAGCGCCGTACGTCGCGCGATCCGTCCTCGCATGGTGTATGATATACCAACTATTGAAATTACTTTCCGCGTCGCGGGTTGGAAGCGAGGGTAAATTGCCGGAACCGAATCCTTTTGACCCAGTTCGCGCGAGCGTAAAAAGGTGCGCCGGTTAAGGGTTAATAATGGAGCAGCCCCGGCTGAACTAGAAACTCGACTCACGACGACGCGACGTAATCGCGTTTCTCCGCGAGAACGCGGATACGGCAGTTTAGAGAGGAAACGGAAGCGGGTAAGGGGAGGCTGCACAAAAGCTAAAAGAGAGAGAGAGAGAGGGAGAGAAAGGGGGGAGGTGAGAGAGATGCACGTACCTGGCGGAGTCGAGAGTTTATGAAAAATTGAGGAAAGGCAAATATCCCGCCGGCTCCTAGACCGTGGATGTGAAGGACAAGAGGAGTTGCAAACAGAATGAGGGCGAAGGAGCGCTCGCAGGAGTCATTGGTCGACCCGATAGTCCCTCGGTCGGTACAACGGCTCGAGTTTGTGTACAGTCGCGACAAGACGTTCAATGTGACCTGCGACCTGTAAGATAATAAATGTCCGTCCTTTGAATTATATATCTAGGCTCTCTGCTCCTCTGCTCTCCCTCCTCTCCTCACATTTTGACCCGAATCTACCTATAATATCTAATGAATGAAAACGTTCTCTGACCGGAACCGTCAGTCTTGATTTGCGGTTTGGCTCGGTGATTTTCGATTGCCTAGATATCGAGTGTTTCCTCTGTCTGTCTGTCTCTCTCTCTCTCTCTCTTTGTTCCCTCTATAGCAAGCTTGCAGTCGGCTTGCACTTTTCGGCCAAACCTGCCTATCCCACTCTTCACGTTTCGTAGTATCTGCTCGCGGAAATGTAAAACTAGAATTACACGATTTCATGCCTTCTGACATGCATGCTGACCGGCAACCCAGTTCACCGCACAGATCTTTCAATACACAACAGCGGTTCATACAGTGAACTGAATTGACAGTATTAGCTGCAAATACGTATGGCGCTTTTTGGTATGTGTTGTCCCGCGCGGTATTCACCATTTACAGAATTATTATTTTTATTATTATTGTTATTAATATGTTACAAAGTAAAAAGTAACATTGAAACGCACGGAACACGTATGTTAATTGCATATTTAAGTATGTTAATTACATAATTACGTATGTTAATTGCATAATAATAAATTAAGACACTTCTTCCATTTTAATGTTAATTTAGCTTCATAACGTACTAATAATAATAATGTAATACTACACGTACTACCATAAATAATAATACTACATACTAACACTAATTACTACATACTAATAATAAGAATAATAATAATTGATTTCTGTAATCAGTGAAGCCCTATATGACTTAAAGCTCGTCTAAAACACGCTAAGTAAGCTTGGCGTAAAAGTTGAAGTAAAAAATAAAAATAATTTGTTTCGCTTACGTCTATGCTCTTTACAACGGAAGTCTCACTTCTCTTATTTAAGAGGAATATTTCCGATGTAAGGGAGTGGAAGTATAAGCATAAAAGCGAAAGTAATTATTTATATTTCTTACTCCAACTTGCGCAAAGTTTGCTTTATTGTACACGAGCCTTTACAGAGCTAATACCATCCCCAGATTCGAGCGTCTTACATTTGCGCGAGCAGATTTACACCGAGAGAAGATTAGTTTTCTTTTCATATAAATGCTTCTCAATTTTACTATGTTTTTGGTAGTCCAGAAATAGACTGTCGGAGAGGTAAGATTTACCTTGCTAAGAACATAGTAAATTTTGCTGGGAACACAACAAGTGCTTTAATAATAGCATATTTTAGTTTCTAAAATGTAAGCAGTATATATGAAATGAAAGGGTAGTGGATTACCGCAGAATTTCGATTTATTTTCCTCGGTTATAAGAATCTGTAGTAATCTTTATCATAAAATTTTCCCTGTGTGGATGCTATGAAACAGGAGGAATGGGGAGCAATAGACAAGGTGGAGTAGGAAAAGTGCAAATCGACCGTAGACCTGCTCCACAAAGTCGCGTTATGCGCACGTTCACGCGTCACTGCGTCAAGTACGTATACGTTTACGTGTTTTACGCGCGACGGTTGTCCAGTAACATTAGTTATTCGGAATTAGCGACACATTTAATCCAGCGAATTTCAGTAATTCTGCTTAGCACAACGCGTAACAAATCCTTTGACTGAGAGACTGTTATGCGCTAACGCAAAGTTGATATTGCGACATAGTTAATTTTAATTTATACCGTTATGTTGGAGTTGCACGAGGATTCCAGTGTACAACGTACCACGACATGTACGCACGCACGCACGCAAGACACATACATATACATATACTTGCATACGTGCGAATCGTAAACTGTTACTTCGGCCAGATCCGTCGGGCTTTCTGACGGCAAACATCGTGACGAATGAGTAAATATGAGACGAACTATAAATCGTGCCGTAATCTTTTTACTGCCATTGCAAAAATATTATCGTTCCACCGAGAACTCCTCACGGAGAGGAGATCACGTTTGATTTCTCGCGCGCGATAATACTGCGCGATAGCTCCGGGCCAGCTCTGAGATAACCTGTGGCGGCGTATGTACGTATACTCCAGCTATGTGGGAGTTTATATACGCGCACAACAGCCTGTATTCCTGTATTAGCATAGCATGTGTACACACACACATACACATATGCGCACGCGCGTGCGCACACACGTAGGCGTACACGCACAAGAGCGGGCACAATAAGGCTATAACCCGTTCGTGCAATATTTCACGTCAGATTATGTAGCCTCTTTGCAGAGTGCCGGATAGCTATCGATATCTCGATACGGCCGAGTGCTTACAGATTCTAGGACGGGACACGGTGGAAATAGAAACTGCAGCTGGACGAACAGCCTGGTCTCGACTCTTGCGAGTACCTCCGTTCGACAGGCGTTCTCGATCCGCCGGGATAACTTTTGCCTGGCAGATCTAATATGCCCGATTGAAACGTCTCTGGTGCTTACGATGGAGTACTTACGATGGAGTAATAGAGAATATGTGAAAATAGCTGAGAGGTAGAGAGGTGATCGACCAAGTAAACAAGATTTTTCGGTTACGCTCGAGTGATCAGCTGATTATTATTGTTTCCCAACAAAGAGAAACACAATGCACCCCTAAAAAACTGTTTTGCTGGTCCAGGTAGAATAAAGTGTCACGGTTAAAATTTATCGCTGTTTTTTATATCCGCTAGAAAATTGTCTGTGGTACGCAGAAGTTACAGCAGTAGCATTCCAGCAAATATCTGCATGCAAATTTAGGTGAGTGTGTGAGGATTATGCGTTCGTTTGTTTTCTCGTCGCTGGTCTACCACAGACAATTTTTATAAGAAGTGCGACTGGTATTAATCGTGGATGGACGCCACGCAGGGAAAATTTCTTGTTGGATTTACGACTTCAACGTTCAGTCCCGAAGTGTTCGTAGTCTTGAGCGCATTAGCGGGTTTTCAATTTTTATTGCGCCAACGACACCCCGAAGCGAAATGAACGAACGCGCGATTAAAAAGCGCGTGCACGAAAGATTACGGAATTTCGTGAATGCGGTACAGCGGCTTGGCAAATATCCCACTCGCGGAAAAATTTTTAGCGAAATTTTAGACTCCGCCGCGTCTCGCTTTATCGCACCGGACGCAATTAGAACGTACCTGTATTTATCTTACGTACGTCAACCCGCTGGCGCTTTTAACCTCTTGAAAAAAGGGAGAATGAAATATCAGTCACCGAGATTTTCGCTCTTTAAAGCGAAGAATCGCGTATACGGCGCGCCGGAGAAACGTAATTTTTCATGTCGGATTACGTCGAGAAGAGGAAAGAAGAGAACCATAGAGGGACAGAGAGAAAGAGAGAGAGAATGGGGAGAAGAGGAAAAGCGGAGAGTGTACTAAACCGAGGAACAAGAGGGGGAGAAGGTTGAAAAAGCGCGAGGGCGAGAGAAATAGCGAGAAAGACATTTCACGAGTGGGGGCTACGCGTTGCCATCGATATCGATATATCTCGCTGTGTAGTCTTGGTTCGATCTGGCCGGAAGAAAGCCTCGCGCGCCGATTGAACGAGCAGAAGAATCGCGGTTTATAATTCAGCGACGTTCGAATCTGATCGCACACGGCTGTCTGACTGACTAGTTCACTGGCTGATCGGCTGGCTAAGTGAAAAGCGGATGGAAAAAACGCGATCTCCCTGAGTCTGTCAAATCGACGACGAGGGTGATGGAGGAAGGAATCTCCGCGGAGCGGTAAATTTCTGAAGCACCAATATCGGATAATCGAGCGGCTGCTTTCGGACAGGAAAGTGAAGTGAAAAAAAAGTACTTCGCAAAACAGTGACTGGTGATCGGGAGGCCGCCATCAAAGGGCGATATCACAATGCAGTCCTTGTTGCATCGGCAACGCGAAGAACTAGCCTGGCCTAGGGTTAACCCTGCCTCTGTTTAAGCGTTGCTGTGCTTTACGAGCGGCTTGTCGCGTCGCGGCCGACCACGCTGAAAGCTGAGAGGCTTTCTGCAATAAGCCGTTGGTCATCACTCGGGTCACACTGATGGCGAGTCAAAGTCATGAGTCATTGCTCTGAGGAAAGTTGCATCCACAATGGGTCATGGTAAACCGTTGCGTCACGATATTTCAGCCAATCAGAGGAAAGATAGTTTTTAATCGGTTCTGATCAGTTTTCTCGATAAAGATAGCGGACACTCATCGTGATATTTGATTAGTCAACTGCAAAGTACTCCGATAGACTAATGGTAAACTTTGTAGCAACTCTAAGTATATTGAATCACAAAATTCAGCAACGTTTAGCCCCGATGACTGATTAGATTGCATTCATATTTGTCATATAAAGCGACGAAATAGAAATACGAAAGAAATACTAGAAAATTGATCAAAATTGGTCATGTTGAATGTAATGTGAAAATCTGAATATAACCCTTAGTAAATTTCTTGCTGCATCAATGCAGCAGAAGATTTACATTATTGTATGATGTAAATTTAATAATTAATTCAATACATTTATTTCATAAATGCAATTAAAAGAACCATAAAGTTTCTTGGGATGTTCGAATTTTCCTCGAAGTGTCCTCGGTATACTCGAATTTTCGGATTACTTTCTGCGCGGAGGTGGTGGCTCGCGGAGTACTCCCTCGCCACGGTGACCGCCAGATCGCCGGTGTCCTGTATCCGACGAGAGGGAAGCGATGTAAGCGATGTAACCGAAAACAGGATTTACAGACGCGTCCGGAGAAAGAGAGCGGACGGTTAAACTTCCGGCGACGGCATAAACTTCCGCACCGCAAGAAAGCAAATAATATTTTCCGCGCACGGGCTTCGCGCGGCAAAAGGACGACGTGGAAACAGCTGTCGCGCTCCGTCCCTTCGTCGAAGACAGTTCGACGAGTTCGTCCTCGCCGCGCGTCCTCCTCGTGTACGGTAAATCGAAGCGAGAGGGTCGTTGATTCGATTAGAACTTAGTTCCTTCTTGCACACGGGGGAGCCCCGACGGCGTAGTGGTGGCCTCGAGTTTCCCTATTCTGATCCAGCCGAAATGCACCCTGGGAATTCAAAGGTGGCGGGTGGGAGGCGGGTATCTACGCCAGGTGAGAAAACCGTGAAAATGCAGGGCGGGCGGGAAACTCTGGTCGCGGGAATCGGTCGACCGATCATCGGTGGATCGCACATCTCGGACGACCCGTGAGATCTGCCGCGCCGTTTCCGCGCGCTCATCTCTCCGCGGAGAACGGAAGAAAGAGTCGAGAGGCTTTCGTCGTGAGATTGTACGTGTATTTCGTGGCGACTCTACTCGGTAGCGGGCAGAAACCGAAAACAGAGAATGCCGGAAAACTGGCGATTCAGGGATTCAAGGAGCCGTGCAAGCCGGAGCATCCGAGAATGCGAGTGCTACTCTCCCTCCCCCTCTCTCCGTCTTTTTCTCTCTTTCTACTCTACTCTCCCTCCCTCTCTCTCTCTCTCTCTCTCTCTTTCTTTCTCTCCGTTTCGAAAGTCCGGGCTTCCGACAATTGGAGAATCTGAGAGAACGATGTAAAGTGAATATTCTATTGTGATGTGGGTTGCACAGAGTACATGTACACACGGCATGGTAATATATAGTTAAAAAATTTAAAAGCCCGATATTCACCCGATCCGAAAAGCCGCAAATCTGAAAATTTGAAAATCCGGGTCCCCTGGGCGAAGTAGAGAAATACGAACGTACCGGGACTCGCGCGCGTGGTCGCAGTTACGGGAATGGCGGAATAAATAGTCGGGCGTTTCGACAGCGCAGCGCATCCGAAAAATCCGAGGCGTACGGATTCGCGAAATGTCTCATAATTCGTGAGAGGCGATTTCGCGCAAGTACAGCTCTGCGGTGATTGTCGGGCCGCCGTTACCGGCTCATTGATTTCGCCAGAGGGCGAGACGCGCGGGCATGTCGATTTCGAGCGACGGCGAACTTCCGGATCGAGGTCGAACTGCCGATCGAGGACGAGGAGAGAAGGGCGGCGCGCCCACCGCCTGGAAAACGATTTATGCGGTAAGTGCTGATCCGTAACAGCTACAGAGACGTAAGCTTATTCTGGAACACATTTCCCATTTGCATACGAAATGTATCCTCGGTTAAGCTGTTTGAGCTGCAGCTAACGGAATCACAATGACCCGGGGACATCTCGAGAAACAACGGGGAGTGTGTGCGCGGCTACAAGCGCGGTTACGGACGCGCCATCCATGGGTTTGTCAAAATGTTAATTATGCGCCTGGACGCTTGGACGGTTATCACGGAGATGACTTTCGGCGCCCTTTTGTATAGGGGATGGACAGTAGCTTTTTGTCCCGACAACGAGCTATTTCGTTCGCGGTTTCTCCTTCAAAGAAACGTCGACCGCCGGGCCATTCGCTCCATATTGCAAGCATCTCGATGCGAAACAATGCTGTGCCAAATCTGCGCGATGACCGGACACTAAAATGAATTTTCCGTGACGAATTTTCGCGTCGCACCGCTATTTTGTGCTCTAAACGTACGGAGAATATTGCTGCGCTGAGACGCGTGACGTTAATCGTGACAGGTTTCGTTGCATTTGATTATTCTTTCGCGAGTCGAGGATATTTCATATTAATATAATTAAATACTTCATTAATTTATAATTTTCATTATATTAATAGTTGCTTTCCAGCAAGAAGACACAAATAAACACAGTCGGACGCTGAGGCGCTATGTAAAAAAGAAACGCTGTTTGTTGGAACATCACTTGGTTCTCATTGCAAATGGTAGTTTACGCTTCATAATTAAACATGGTTCTTTCACTTCTTGCTAAAATAAATATTGCAGTCAAAGTTTTTCTTAAAGCAATTATAAAATGAGAGATTTGATTATTATAATAAAATAATTTGGAACAATTGAATTCTATATCATTGCACAGTAAAATAATAATTTATTAATCACTAATTTAATAATTTTTTAGATAAACTAATATGACTGGAACAATATTTGTAGTAAAAAATTTGTATCTTATTATATTAAGTATCATGATATATCATCGTATTAAAGAACATGTAGACGTTATGAAAAAAATGGTATATGTGCAAACTTATGGAAAAGCGTAATGTTTTCTCCAACATTTGTAATTTATTATATTCTTCAAACAATTGATAGCTATGAATTCAAGACACAAATGCTGACTGAACTCTTCGACTATGCATATCTGTGTCATGTTGTGTCATTGTAGGAAAGCACTGTGTCGAACACTGTGTCACTTTGTATCACCTGGGTGTCTTGCTGAAAAGCAATTAATGTATATTATTTTGATGAAAAAAGAAGAAAGAGAGAGAGAGAGAGAAACTATGCAATCGATGTTAGTGCACAGCGTCGTAGCTGTAAATGATCTATCGTGATTCGTGATTCTTCTTTGACGAGACGGGACAAAGGAGAAGAATCATTCCTGCGCTGGTAAAGAGCGGTGACCGTAAATTCCGTTCGAGTCGAACGCGACGAAGCGGCGTTCCCCGCGAAATCCCTAATTTCTCGCGCGAGTCTCGAGCGCTCGATCGAATCAGAGCCGCGCGAATATTCGCTGTCGCGTGGGATACGTGAAATCCTCGGAGCGCAGGAGAGCACTAGCTCGGGCGAGCTCTCGAAGCTTTCGCTAGAAAACGATTCCCCGGGGCGTTGTTCTCCAGGACTTCCCATCATCGTCCGCCGCCGCGAACTATCTCCACCGTCTAACTCCCCTACTCAACCGACCTTGCCATATCCCCCAGGCTGTCCCTTTTCCATTCTGGCTACCCTCGTAGTCGTCGTCGACGTCGTCGTCCTTGTTGTCGTCGTTGTCGTTGACGTTACTATTTACGTTGGGACGCGTTACGTCGCCACGCCGAGCTTTTATGCCGGCCGAGTTTATTCCGCGATCCTCTGCCTTCTCTCTCTCGACCTCTCCGAGGAGAGAAACACCCCCGTGGGGTGCGCGCCGGTAGGACCCCCCGAAGGCTCATACCACGATAACGCTCGCGACGTTACGGGCGTGCACGAAAGCCGGGTAAGAAAACGGCGTTTTTTCAATAAAGCACGCAGTACGTTTCAATATGACGTCATGACGTCGCGCATTCGCCCGCGTAGTATAAAAGGTGCTCGGAGCACGAGTATGCAGATTATCGAGGATCCGCCGAGTACATCCGTATTCATAGTTAGTGCCAAGTGCGAAGTATGAATACGGATCGCGCGTAACAAAAGGTCCGTGTGAATACAGGCGAGCGCACGCGCATGTGTACAGGTTTGTGTGTACTTTTGCTTATTGAAATGATATTATATCCATGAGAAAAAGATAAAAACTGAGAAAATATCAAATACTAATCCTCCGCGAGTGGTAACTAAGGTCATTTGTGTCCGCGATATTCTAAGAAGTGCTTGTCTCTCGGAAGCAGTTGAATTCTGTGCCTCGATTCTTCTCCTTGGAAAAACTTTGTGGTGGCGAGAATTCACAGCCCAGGAAAGACCTTTATTTTTTACCGGATGCTGAATAATTTAAGTCGCGCATGGACAAAAGTGACCCTGGTTCCCACTTTACGTATGTCAAAAATGTAAGTTCCAGCTTGCCATTTTCTTTTCCAACTACTCTTGTAAAAATGGCAAAAAAGAACTTATTTTTGTAGCGTAGAATGTAATACAACGGTACGCGATGAATATCGACGCACTATTTATTTGTGCCGAATAACTTTTTTTAATTTATATTATCTTTTTATGTATTATTTTTTAATAATCTCATATAAAAAAAATATTTTATCTTGTGTCTGGAAAAAGATCCTCTTGTTTTCTGAACATGTTTTCCCCATCTTATAAATTAAACATTTCTACTCTCGCACAAATAATTGTAGTTTCTACAAGATATCGGGTCGGCGTACTTTTTTTTTAAACATCTGTGTCAATATTGGAAAAACCTAGAAAATATTTTTCAAGTCGTTCTTTAGAAAGTTCGCCTTGCGAATTCACGTTTGCGAATTTTTAAGAAATAATTCTTATCCACTTCTGTTTAAAAATCGCTAAAAATAAAATATTTACCAATTTATTTTACATAAAACGATTATGTGGTTTTCACTTAGAAGGATGAAGGAAGTTTCAAAAATTTTTGGAGATTTCTCCGAACACCTCAAGAGCAGGAAGACACAAATGACATTGGTTACCACTCCAATGATATCAGAAATACCTTACTATTTGGACAGTTAATATCAATAATGAATCAAAATATCAATATCGATACTCGAGTAGCGCTTTACAATTGAACTTTTCTGGACTTTTATAAATAAGAGATAAGCCACGGCTCGTATCGAATACATTGATATTTTCCCATCGGGAAGTGAATTTGTCGAGGTTCGTTCCATGGATTCGGCCGGCGTTTACTATGCAAATGCTCACATCGCTCATCCCCGTTCGCCGGCGCTTAACTGTTATCGCTATTATGATCCTTCTATCGCTATCCCGCCCCGGTTACCTTTCCATTACCGCGCCGGATGGCCGGAAGAAGCCATTTTTCGAGTGAGAATTGCCGCGGCGCGCTCGTAACTCACTTATCAAAACTGCTGAATCGAGAATATGCGGTGGCCCGACGAAATCGCGGCCGGGCCAAAAGAATGGCGGTATCGCGTGAAAAATCCACCGCTTTCGCCGAAAGCGCCCCCGAGCTGAGGTGCATTCGCCGAAACGGCCGAAACGTCCCGCGATTGGCAGGCAGGTGCGTGTATGTGTGAGTCAATATACATATACACATATTATATATATATATATATATATATATATATATATATATATATATATATTCATATATATTCGTTTCATATATTCGAGAAGTCTTTCTAATTATATAAACAAAAATTCGATCCCGGTCCCTCTTGAGCGAGATTACTTTATAATTTCAAGTCAAACCTCTTATAAAACGTTATAAAATATAAAAAAAGTTCAGATAAAAAAAGTAAATTTTATCTGAAATATTTTTTTTTTAAATACTTCTATCAAAAGTTATAAATATTAAACTTTAAAGTAGAGTGCATTCAAATTATTGCGATAAAACCATAAATTAAATAAAAGACTTTATAGTTTTTGTTTTTTTTTACTTTATTAAATATTCGGATTTGGTTGAAAACGCATGACAACACTAGCGCATGTATTTGATACGTCAAATATTTTCAGAGCTTTTTGGTTGTCACACTTTATGTATATATGGGCCACCCTGTATGTATATATGTATATATATACATATACGCACGTGCACCCGACGGTCCGTAAAAAACATCGGCCCGCGACGAGAAAACGCGTTGACTCTCGATCGCCGGTCAGGCAGGTAACAACACTGCGACAGGTACGATCGGAACAATAGTTTTGCGCAACAATAGCGTGCGCGCGCGAGAAACATCGCGTGATCGGGCGCGTGCACGCTTCGTACGTCCATGCGTGCGTAAGTGCATGAGTGCGTGCGTGGGTGTGGACGAACGCACGCAGGTTCAGTCGATGAGTAGAAAAAAGAGCGTGTTCCCCACCTTCCAGAGAGAGAAAGAGAGAGAGAGAGAGAAAGAGAGAGAGAGAGAGAGAGAGAGAGAGAGAGAGAGCCCGTCGTACTATATTTCCATTTATTTATTATTCATGCGCGATCATTTCTTCCTCCGTGCCCCTCGCGCCGGACCCCATCGTCGATCTACTCTCCTGCTCGTTACCCTGGCCGTTAATCGCCCGGCCGCTCATTGTCTTATTTACAACGCACGCGAGGTGCACCGTACCCCACGTGGGACCGCCGCCGCCTCTCCGCACTGCGTCTGGGGGCGTCAGGGCCGCGTGCGATATCTACCTCGCCTAAAATAATGATTTACTGATAGAACCGCGCCGCTATTAGGCGAATTATATGAGGGAGCGCACGCACGGGATACTCGACGATAACGATCGCGCAACTTAGCTCGTCGAGTAATTCTTTAGCTGATGGAACGAGAGATATTTGACTTTTTTTTCCTCTTTATCTTTCCTCTTTTTTTCATATGACGTGAACCAAGCAGCCCTACGAGCGAAATAAGAGCGTGAGATTTTTTAAAGCTCTTTCTTCGTCAGAGAAAGTAACGCACTGGCTGTGTGATCCTCGCTATAAGAACGAAAATATGAAAAAATACGCTTCACAAAAATACGCGGCAGTACAAAGTGTGAAATATATGGAAAAAAACACGCACGGCATAAAATGCTGAAACTTTATTATTTTTTTCTTTTTTCAATGTAAAAGTTGTCCACGCTGCGGCCGTTGTCCGCGTTTCTCGTATCCTCAGCTTTAAAAGCCACGATATCGCCATGAGTAAAGCCGGCCGTGTTGCGTAAACAAAAAGCCAATTTTGCCAGGCGATAAATGCCACGTGGAAGGTCTGTTAATTTTCCGCGCGCTTCATAGCGCCCGGATTTTGTCAATATTCGCACAGGCCGCGGTGTTAGCTTGTTTGACAGCGGCTATTTAATTCGTTAACAAGCGCGAGATTGGAGAAGTACATATTTATATTAAACACCCGGCGGTGTGAGACAGCGTCGCGCTTAATAACAAGCGCGATCACATGAAAACAATTGAGTACAATTAGAGAGAGAGCCGAGGCCTCTACTTCAACCGCAATTTGGCCGAATTGCAAATTATTCCTCGTGGAGAGAAAGGACGGGAGTGGGAAAAGAGGGAAAGCGCGAAAGGCTGCAACTTTTTCGACGTAACGCTCCACCCTACTTCTTTCCCCGTAAGAACAGTTTCTCTATGTGCGGCAGGCATGCAATGGCGGCAACCATCACCGTGCAATAATAATAATCGTAAATAACGGCCATAAAAGATCGTCCTGGGTAATGGACGACGGTAACTTTGTCGAAAGTGTATCTGGATAGGAAGAAGTGAGACTAGCGGAGAGGGAGACTAGAGTCGCGGAGAGGGAAAAGTGCGAATGAGCCAAGGGCGTGAGAGACAAGGGAGAGACACACACAAACAACAAGAAAACGCGCACTCGCGTGTCCGTAAAGCGCAGGAGAAAGATAAAGCCGACTAATGTGATTATAAATCCCAACGCGTTATTGCGAATGAAGCGGCGCCATAAATTCTCCATCAATTCCGATAATCGGGGAACGCTAATCGCGAACGAGATTACAGCGTCGTAAATTAGGTAATGAGTAATTGCATCCTCTGTATCACCAAAGTTAATCGTCAAATACTGGGAGACCCGCCCGGCCAATGGAATTTAATGCACAGTGACGCTTTCGACGCACCCCTCTGCCTCTGTCTCCCGCCCCTCCCCTCAATTCCCCCCTCTCTCTCTCTCTCTCTCTCTCTCCCCTGTTCTGTCCCCGCTGCAAAGTGAGCGGGAGCATTCAATTAAGCGACGTGTACATAGCGACGTGTATGTGCGCGCGGCGATATATCGGAAAATATAATAGGACCCCAAACCCGATCTCATATAATATGCACATGATAAAATTTAAACGGCGGACAGTCTGCGCGTGACACCGAATAAAATGTAACGGTTAAATAATAAATGGCAATGCCCGCACCGACGCCATGGTCATAATACGCGCCGGCCGTTAATAATATATTAATCGCGTGTATTACCGATGCGATAACATTTGCAGCCTCATAGTTCGTCAAACCCGCCTCATCTGTAACACCGCACTCGCGCGCGCACGTTATTCCCTAACGTGATATTAATTCGCCGCTATTATTTCCTATCCACGTCCGCGCGGACGTGTACGACTCGAAATATTCGCGAAACGAAACACACGCGCGGCATGTATATAATTGCGCGGCCGAATAATTTGCGGCGAGAGGTCCTGGACACACACATCGCGCACAGCCGGATAATATTTGTCCTCCCCTTTTCTAAGGATAATACGCGGATAATACGCGGCCGAATAATACGCGCCGATGATATGTATGTGACATCATGGCGCGAGAGAATGCGTCAATGCGAGGAGAATCGCGGACCATTTTCTGTCATCGCGCTTGTCGAACGCGTGTCACACAGGCGCCGTAGACACGCAGCGTGCAAAACCGTGAAATGCGCGCGCGCACCTCGCCGATATTCGCACAGGATCTCCGATCGGTTTGACCATCGGTGCTCGATGCACGCGGTTCACTGATTTCGGTTGATTCAAGAGATACACATCAACAAAGCTTTACGCGTTAAGGGGGCTCGTGTGTTCCCCTTCGGCAAGCCGCATTATTTCGCATTCTGGACCATTAGCCACGCATAACGCGAAATACGAATCATAATTGCGACGGCAACCTTCGTCCTGCTCTGCCCTGCCGCGCGACGCTCACCGAACCTGCAAATTTCGTCCGAGAATATACGAATATGAAAAAGCACATGCCACCCGCCGTCCTTCCCAATTGATTTCAACAACACGCACGCGAGATGCTCGTCGCATAAAAAAAACACGGGTCGCTGTATGCAAACCCGCGCATGTACAGGAATAACCTGCGCAAACCGGCTGTTTTTTAGCTTGATAAAAGGTCCTCGCATCGACGACACAACTTGCGCGGGATCGGCGTTATTGATCAAACGTTTCACTCTCGCCGAATCGTCTGGGCTTACGCGTGTATCGACAGCGGCATGTGGTCCCTGAGAGTTTTAAAACCACATGACTTTCTTTTTAAAGAGGCCATGTAAAACATGAATTCTGATTAGTAGTTCCAGAGTCTTTGGGAGAAGTTTATACAGCCTCTTTTTATTGGCCAACTTTACCTTGTCTGCCTATATGCTCAATTTCAATCATTTTGTGAATGAGAATTGCTTTTATTATCCGAAACAGCGTATCATATACTTGCAAGAAATTTTATTCTAGTTAATAACATCGTTTAATTTATTCACTTACGATAAATAATATTATACAAAATTTCAAGAGGATCGAAAATTTACTTCTAAAAATCAATTTTTTCATTCTTTAATTGTAATGTTATTTCGATTTTAATGAAATTTAGGGAAAAGTATTTGAGTTCTAAGAAGACCATTTCGTGATTTTGTATCCACTGTTCCTCACAAAATAAGTACTAAAAAAAATAAGTACTATGAGCAATATACTCCTGGGTTCATTTAGACCTGGTCTTCCCTATACGCGCGCGATCTATATACACGCTGATAACACGAAATCAATCACGAGTTCACCGTGAAAGAATGAACATCGCGATGAAGAACGAGCGAGCACGAGCGGATTAACGCTTATTATAAATTACTCCCCGATCTCCTTCTCCTACTTCTCCTTCTCCACCTGCTCTAAACCAAGCAGCCGGAGTTGTTGGGCGCTTCTTGCTTCTCATCCTTGGGGTTGCTTGTACACCGCAAACTCATCTCGCGGTTATTAAAGGGCGATCGGCGGCGACGGCGGGCGCGGGATCGAAACTTTCGCAAAACTCCTTAACGAGACGTAACAAGGTCCATTCTTTACGGCCTCCGTGACGGCTCGTCAGTAAATAGCGCATTGCGCACTTATAATTCGCGAGAACTTGGCGAGTAACTAAACAAAGCTGACGTACAAAGCCGCGCGCGGCAAATTGTACATTTGTTCGAACGCGCATAATTATATAGAAGCGCACAGAAGAAGCCCAGTGACGACCACCTTCTTCCACGTAGTCCTGGAACAATGTCCGACATTGGACATCCTCCAGCGCGAAGTAAAGGAGAGAGGCAGAGACGAGAAGAAAAGTCAAAGTGCTCGGTCACACTGTGTTCCCCGCGCGCTGACATTACGCATCGCAAATTGTCGCGGTCTGATGGTAGCGCGACGAGAGATCGAATTTAATTGCGGTGCACACGCCCTTGATCCTCCAGCAAACTATGCCGAATATTTGCGCGAGTCGCGGAAGGATTCCTCGCCATGATTGCGTGACGATTAGACAGGTGCACGCGCGATGTTGTCTGTCGCGGAGATCGCGGGCGCGAGTCCCTAGAAAATCAGAGTTCCTCAAATCAGAGTTAGGATACCGTCCATTTGTAAGGAAAAAGTGAATGAAAGAGAAGTTGCAGCGTACTTTGTCATTTCAGTTTTATTTAGGACTTTTCTCTCACTTCTTTTTACTACAGTTTCTCTCTCAGTCTTACTCGCATCACTCTTAAAAATTGCGGACAGAATGCGGACCAATGAGGAATCATTATGTTTTGTCCTAACTCTGACTAGAGGAATTCTATAGAACATAGGTAGAGTTTAGCCATTTGTCTCTTAGAATGGTGTATTTAAGTAGAGAGGATGACTTGTGTCGGCCAAGTGCGTTGCGAGTATTAGAGTGGAACGTGCCGCAAGTAATTGTTCGCATCATTTCATGTTATGATTATGACAAATTTTAGGGCTTAAAATTCTTATTATTATAAATGCTACAAGAGGTTAGTATGTAATCAGTAGCAATTTATTGAACGCAAAATAAAAGCGTTAAGAACTAATTTTTTTTTTCCAAAAGAGTGACATCCATATTTAAGTCGTTTTTGTAATTAAGTCGCTTTGAACCATTGGAGAAAGACCCGAAGAATCGCCAGACTCTATCTTCCAGGGACACTAGTGGGACGCGAGTGTCTCCGAAGTACGACGAGGATTACTGGTTCGCGTGTATCGGAAACGCGCTATCTGTATTCTGGGATAAGATATAATCTCGCCGGCGACAACGTCCGCGACGATTTCTCCGACTTCGTCGGATATCTCGCGGACGTGTGGAGAAGTGCAGCGAAGAAAGTTTGCGCTCCCCGCGGACGTCAGCGGCGCCGTGTTATCACCTGCCAATTTATCGCGCTAAAGCGGCGACCTCTGTCTGCTCATCACTTTTTTCCCTCTCGCGCGCCCCTGCACAAGCTGTCGCAATAAAATGGCTCGTAAACCCGCGCGAATATCCGTCGTTGGCTTGTCAAGCTCTTCACGGCGGCGCTCGTCCCGCCGAATGGGGATTCTCTGTTGTCCCCGTTACGCGCACACACACGGTGACAAACACAGCAGCAGTGTCGCTTTGACGTCGCGTTTTGTTGCGTATATAATCTCGCGACCGTAAGAATGCTTAATGCGACAGGTAATTGCAAACAGCGCGAGCCGGTGCTTCGCGAATTTAAATTTCCGCTCGCTTACGCAACAACGTAGCATCGTCGAAACTCACAAAAGAAAAAAGTGCAGAAAACAAAATCGCTGATACAAAAATCGCTGAAGCAACGTTGTCAGACGGTTCTGAACTTCCTCTCATCCACTGATTTCGTTGATTTCAAAGTTTTGCGACTCGCTGGAAACTCTGACTCGACGCAACCGAATCAAAATTTTTGTTTTATATTATGCTAAATAACGCAATGCCGACGTGATGTTCTCACGTAAAATATCCGTACAAATATTGAGTATATACATACATCCCATGTTAAGAAAGATTAAATATTTACATTTAAAAATCAAAATAATAAGAATATTCACGATTAGCATGTTCAATATCTTACACGTGTCATTCAATCACCGGTTTGAAACACAATAAAAACTCCTAGAAAAACATGCGACGCTTGAAGGCAGACGAGTTTAGCCACCTTGAAAAGTATATTCGAAATTATTTAAAAATGTTATTTTCATCTCGCGGCCGGTCAATGGCGACAACGATTGACGATTGACACGGAATAAAGTAAACTTTTTTTGCCTATTGTTTAGGTATTGTCAGTAGCGCGGTGTGTACTTTCCTCTATATATATATTATCGAGTGTTGCATCATATTTACACAAAATTTTTCATTGATTTTGAAAATGTTTCATTGGACTCTCGACGGCATTGCGTTAGTTAATATGTGTTTTTCTCATCGAAATTGTATCTACGCGAGTATCAGCGTATCGAGAATTTCTGACTTCAAGGGTCATCCAAGAGAGCAGGATGTTGAATTAGAAATCCAGAATGGAGGATGCAAACAACATCCATCTGTACATTTAGAAAAGACATTTTCGCACACACATTTTTATTGACATGTTTTGTCGAAAAGTACCTGTCTAATGGAAAAACATACGATGTCAAGTGTGTACTCAGAGATATGTAAATATATATCATCATTACTACTAATCGAATGAGTCGCGCGTTGTTTTTCCAATGAAGTTTATAGCGTTGTAAACATAATTATGACGGGCTTAGCTAATCGTTATTATTACAACAGAAGTTTGAGCGACACAATACAAGATATAAAATTGAATTTTATATGAATTTTTATATAAACATTTTATAAATTTGATATGATACACGAAGAGTATTTTTTCTATTATGAGAAAAGATAGATCACAGCCGTGTTGTAGCGTATAGTTCTCATCAGTTTTTTTACTGATACGTTAATGACATTTTTATATATGTCGTCATTACCTACTGAGCCGACCACGCGTGGTCCTGAAAAAGCGCAACCCGTCATACCGCTCTGTATGTTGGTACAACACCCTGTATATACATGTGCATACAAATAGATAGAGAAGGGGGGGAGAGAACTGTCAAAGGAGATAAATTCCGACATATACGAATCCGGTTAGCGGCACGAATCGGCAGGTCGCATACACCAGCGCAAGCGGACAAAGAGCTCGGGAGGGCATAGCGTAATGCGATAAAAGCGGCGCAGGACACAGGTGGGTAGGTGTAGGTGCAGGAAAGCGACACGGCGATAAGGGGTCGCGGAAACAGCAAGAATGATAGAGACGAAGAAGAACGATGGCTCCGAAGTGCGAGGGCGATGCGACCGGCAAAAAGAGGCGGGGAAGAATGCAGGGCATCGGCGCCGACGCCGGCAAGAGGGAGCAGAGGGCAAGAAGAAACCCTGAAACCGCCCGCTAAACATGTGCTTCGTGAAAAATGACGTCGAGACGCGCGATAACCGTCGGTTTTTAGCCCCTCGATCAAGAAGATCCTCGCCGTCGAGAACGACTTGCGCGTGTTTTATACACCCGGAATGGTAAGATGGATTTTATTAAGAGCGAGAGCTTGGGAATATTGCAGGGCCGCGTAAGTGGCTGCTGCTCGACGGTATACTCCCTACCGGGGACGCTGGAAGTTAAACACGAGGACGTTAAAAATGTGTGGCGTCGACGGCCGCTGCCGATGGCCGACAAAACGTGGGGGGTTAAGAGCGGACTCGACTTTTCGCGATATCAATAAATAAGCTCCGCTGCCGTCACGTGCGCGTTTTAGTCCGAAGGGGAAGAGAGGGAAGAGTTTCGGCTTGTATTTCGCATCACGACTCGTTCCGCGTCTACGTCGCGTTAATCTTACGGTCATCTAGGCTTACACGCGCCAGGGGCGCATTCCCACACTTTCGGCTAGGATTACCCGACATCAGCCGTGAAAGATTCAGAGGACCCAACAAGCTGAGAAAGAATTCCACATTGCCGTGTCAAACTCATCCCTCGAATATTTCACGAATCAGCGCCAAGCCCCAAAATTATTAAAAAGTGTCGTCTATGTTTTACATAAGATATGACGGAGGGGAGACTTTCAGAGATTGGCGAGCCGTTTTATGGTCGACTGGCGAAACGATTTTTCCCGTTTTTCTTTTTTTTTTTTTCTTTTATTTCGAGGTCCCCAATCGATGGAGCCCTGTCGCGATTTTTCGGCCGTCCCCGGTGCCTTAATCCGGTCCTGTTTGCACGTACGACAGGATATATATCCCGGTAGTCGAGCATTGAAAAATCGTGGTCGTCAATCTGCAGCCGTGTGAATTTTTCGGAAGAAATCAAACGTCGTCCGCGGCGACCTGACTCGAGCGACACACGAGCGGAATACTAATCCCGAATGAAACAACCAGTCTAAGCTACGTACCGTTCGGACTACTGATTCCCTGAATATTGAAGCAATCAATAGAACGCAAATACTCCATCTGCAGTGAAGGAAAGTGAGACGAGCGCACCGATCCGTGGATACGCGGGGCTACTTGGCGTCTCGGAGAAATTGCGGGACGTCCGGAATCGCGTCCCCGATCACATTAGCGATCTTCTGTTTAACATCAATTCCCCTCCTCACTCTCGTGACATTAAACGATCCTTTCGTGCAATTTCCGCAAATTGCGTTAAGCGGCTCCATTAATCCGAAGTGAGCAAATACTTTTCCGCCGGGCACGTTTTGACGGTGACGAATCGCGACGTTCCGGAATTAATCGCCGCCTCCACGACGAATCCTAATGGGATCAGATTAATTATGACATTTAGCGTCTTGTTCACGCGTGGAGGGTATAGATGGGAAAGAAAGCCGGGCGGGGATGGGGGATGAGATTTCATGGGCGCTGACGGGCGGCGTCCTTTAGACGAAACGTAGTCCTGCCAGTGACGAATGCAAGGCAAATAAGGTAGGCGGCAGAGAGCGAGGGAGAGAGGCAGAGAGAAAGAGAGAGAGAAAGAAAGAGAGACAGAGAGAGAGAGAGAGAGAGAGAGAGAGAGAGAGAGAGGGAGAGAGAGAGAATGGTGGAAGTTTAATGCCCCAGGTCCTTGGCAGTCGAAATAAATTAAACACGGTCTTACACCGCTCGGCTCCACTCGCTCGGCACTTCGGCTGCTACTACTACCGCCGCCGCTGCTGCTGCTGGTGCTGCTGGTGGTGCTGGTGGTGGAGATGGTGGTGGTGTTGCTGGCGGTGTTAGTGGTGCCTGGGTATCCCGAATTTCGCGTCTTCGTCTCCGTGGATATTTATTCAGCATCCTCACGCCGGGCTCCTTTCGCCAGCATCTTCGCTTCTCTCGTAGTTCCCGACGCCCTTGTAAATTAATAAGGCCGGGCAAACACGCAAAGGAAGGAACCCCGCCCCATCGTCGCGAACTCTCGCACAGGATTAACGAAAACGAGGCTAAGCGCGTCTACTTTTTTCCTCTCCCCCCCCCCTCTCTCTCTCGCTCTCTTTCTCTCATTGCTCTCGCGAAAAAGTACGTGCAAACATCTCGCCGGGGCGCGACCTTTAAGGTCACCTTCATTTATTCACAGCTGAACTCCCGACCGACCCGCCGCACCTCACCGCACCGCGCTCGCGTCGTATCCTTGGAAAAGAGAATTTCGTCATGGCGCGAAAAGAGAACCCGCTGATAAATATTAGCTATCACGCGGACTGCGGTTCAAAAATGCTCGCGGAAATTTCCCGGGAGTTCGCCGCGGAAAATGGTCACGTAGTGTCATGCCGCTGCGTCCCGATGCTCGGGGAAGGCAAATAGTACTCGTGGTATATTGGCACTGAAATATTCACAGTCACATTTTTCTCTGGACACGTTGACGAAAGGGTTGAAAGGCAGGGAGAGGAAAGGCAGGGGCATTCATCCCCCGTAATTTGCCCGGCACAAGTAGAGAGCCTCGACACGAAGGGTGGCGCGCGCGCGCGCGCACGCGGTTACTCGAACTAGATGATTAAATTCCCAAAAGCAGTGGGTGTGTGCCATCGCGACGATTCGACGTCTCCTCGAGACGCAGACAGACACTACGACGGTGTACACGGCGGTGGAGAGGACCTTTGCGGTGGCTGTAGCTGAGGTAGCGGAGGCCTCGAAGATGCAGCCGAACGTAACTACCCTAATCCTCGAGAAGTCGATGCGTCGGGGTTAACGAAGCGCCCCATACAACGGATGCCCTAAATCGAGTTACCTCCCGTCCCGTATAATTTCTCAATTTCGTCATTACGGCAAGGTCGTGCGCCACTTCGCTGTCTAATCAAGCTAGTTTTCCACTCGCCGGATCATCGATAAAATAATTGCGACCGACTTGCAAACTGACTACGTCATTAGGAAACTGGGCGAGTCGGCGAGGATGCCGCGGTAATTCGGAACGGTTCCTTCGTTTACGTCATTCGTTATATTGATTGCCGGCGAGAAGCTGAGCAGCAAGAAGATCCAAGAAGAAGAGGAAGAGGAAAAAGAAAAAGGAAAAATAGAAGAAGTATAATCCGAAAAAAAGATTAGAGATCATGTTTCAAGCGCATAATTGAGCACAGAGTCCGGTTCCGCGCGAACGACCAGGCTAAATATACGGTCGGAAATGTAGAATTCGCCGGCCACGATGTGTACCATCGGGATGCATGTACTCCTTACACGTCCGCATCCGCGAATACGTGTAAAGCATAGGAGAGAAACGCCCGTCGACAAATATTTAAGCGCACGCAGAGGCAATAATTACACAATGACAAGGGTGTAGAGTCTTACCGTGTGATTGCAGTAGTCTAGAGTCAATAAACGCGCGAGATGAGCAAGCAGACGGTGTTCTTGAAGGATTACTGGTGATTTATGAAGGAAACAGTCAATTGCAATTAATAATCTAATAACTGACTACAGTATAGTATAAAAGAATAATCCGACCTACAAGATTATGATTTTTTGAGTTTTTGTTACTGATGGGTGTGGTCCATATGTCTTTCTACATAATACAAAAAAGATCCAAGTCTTATGGGTGCTTAAAATTAATTAAAAAACACTATTTCCTACTGGTCGAGCCAATTTCTTACGTTTTTTTGCTTTGTGTCTTTTTACCTATTTTTTAAAGAGTTACGCTTGTCAACGAGTATCTTTCAAGAGAAGAACAACGACTTTTTGAACAATTGTAATCGACCTTGGTGCTTTTTTCTCTCGAAACGTACTTCATATGAGTTGGATCACTTTTGTATAATTAACGTCAGGTTTTTAAAAATTGAAATTGTCAGCATACTTGGAAAATTATTCAGGATTATAAAGACTATAACCTATTGTTAAAAACTATCACCAAAAGATTTTGGATTGTTTGACAAGTTCGCGGAAATTTTTGAGAAGAGATCAAGATATTGTTATAGTTTGACATAACTTCATTTAGTCATGCACTGATCATTTGTTATCGATGGCAAAAGATACTAAAAGACACGAATAAAATTGTGTCCAACTGTGAAGATTTCACAGCTTTAATTTGAATATTTTCTTAATCCCTACGCACTTAAAATCTAATATCAACTAATATTTTTCCATTAATTATTATTATACAGGGCGTCCCGCATAAGACGTCTAAGAAGAAAAATATAAGTAGAACAGATAAAAGTGAAAAAATATTGTAGAGGTCATTTTTCGAACATGTAAAATTTCGAGTTATTAAATAAAATAGATGGCCGCGGTGAGCCGTATGTCCTGCTTGCCGCGTCATGCGCTCTGATTACTCCATCTATTTTATTTGATAACTCAAAACGTGGTTGTTCGAAAGATGACCTCTACAATATTTTGTCACTTTTATCTGTTCTACTTATATTTTTTTTTTTGGACGTCTTATGTGGTACACCCTGTATAACAAAATGATACAAGGCACTAATTTGTAGCGTACTGTGCATGCTTATTCATATCACTTTCAACGCGACATTTCCTCGCGGATTGCATAATGGAGGCAAACATAATTTGTAGGCGTATCACGCACAAACGCGATTCTTTCTCCCGAGTTTAATTTGTTACACGAACAATGCAATAATCGTTCTACATCGCGCGCTCTTTGCTCTTTATTCATCTTTCCACAGTAACAAAAATTTCGAACGGCACTCGTGCGTTGCAAATGAAGTAACAAGCACACCATCGGAAACCATTTAGGTATCGCTTGAGCGACCGCACTTCTGAAATACCAAGAATAATAGTCCATCGAAAATCAATTACCGGCCCCTGGCGCGTTCTCCTCTGCGTCGTTTAAAGGATTGCATTCATTATCCGTTGCGAGGATCGCGCGGCGAAATGTCCGGGATGATCGTTCTGAACCGTCGCGATATCGTATCAGTCGCGTGTTCGATGATTTATGTCGACCGACCGTGTTACAATAATTTCGTTGACTTACAATTCCGTGTGAAGAAGGAGCGAGATCGAGGATCCTGTGTCGCGATTGTCGCTGGCATGATCGATCGAGACCCATAATGACAAATGCGAAACAGATACCCGCGGGCTCGCTTTCGCTCCACGCACACTTGAATGGCCCTATAAAACCGACACCGTTGAAATGTGCGTTTACCGAAAGTCGTCGTCGTCGTTGTCGTCGTCCTCGTCGCACGTGAAGCGTCTCGTATACGATCCGCACTAAAAATACAACCCGCGTTTGCGACGTACGCTATTTATTGCTTCCCCTTGCACCGCTGCGTTACTCGTACGACGGGCATTGTCCTTTACAACCGTGACTGCGCGCGTCTACATCGCCCTTTCGCTAGATTCCTTCTCTCCACATCTTTCTCTCTCTCTCTCTCTCTCTCTCTCTCTCTCTCTCTCTCTCTCTCTC
>NW_022639735.1:232247-238767 GCF_010583005.1 Odontomachus brunneus | reverse complement strand
CTCTCTCTCTCTCTCTCTCTCTCTCTCTCTCTCTCTCTCTCTCTCTCTCTGACAGGAAATATTTGCATATATCAAATAAAATCAAGATTAAAATAATGCTTACTTGTGAATATTCTCCCTTTATCTTTTCTATTACTTTTTGAAAGATATTTTTTGTATCGTAAAATACTTTTTTCTCTTTTGTAACAACGCTCAGAGAGGCCCTAAAATGCCCTAAAATGAAAATAAACGCACCTCTCTCCCTTTTTCTAACAGGAAACCTTTGCATATATCAAACAAAATTAGCGATAGAATGATCCTTTCTTTTAATTAATATATCTTTTTTATTTTTTTTCCTTCTTTTTCTTTTTATAATTTTTTTCTTTTTTTATATGGCAAAATACTTTTTTCCTCTTTTTTGTAATAACAAAACCTCTTACAGGATTATTCTAGAATGATGATAAACGCATTTCTCTCTTTCTCTCATCGCGTTTCTGCTCACACACGTACGTGAAACGTCAGTAGAGTAAGAAAGAAGAGAAAGAAAATAAAACAGCAAAGCCTCTTGGCATGCAACCGTGCGTAGTTTAAATGCTATACGCAAATCTTACGAGCGCACTTCGCAGACACGACCCTCCCCGAAGCAAACTTTCCGATGCACGTGAGGACAACACTCGTCACGTTCTGGGATTCTTCCGACAACGTCGTAGCATATAATATGTTTATAGCGACGGAGAGATGATAAAAGACATTCAAATCGCCTGGGGATATTACATGGGTCGACATTGGTATATTTGAAAGCCATTGCTTTCATAACTGACATTTGGCAATTATTCCTTAAACCAAGCTGCGATAGTAGCATAAAGTTACATTAATATGTGTTCTTTAATGTGTGTGTATATTACACCAAAACCAATATATTTCTAATATTCTTTGCGTTACAATTATAAAAATTGCAACGCGAATACGACAATCTGCAATCGCGAACAATTGTTTAACCCTAGAACCCTAAACATGAATGAAATTCATTTAAACTGACTCTCCAAACATTACGGTTCTTAAAAATATGCATTTTGTGTGGTTTTCCATTGTAACTTTTTTTCAATTTTATTGAACCCCAGGAACATTAATATTATCCACATTTCTCAGTATTTTCTATATCGATTAAGGAAAAAACACTGAATTTTGATCATTTTTACGGAAATTATGAGCAAATGAAAATTTACCCACATATCTAGGGTTCTAGAGTTAACGCGCAATATTCACACACAATTAATCGATGGCACTCGGACAATCAGCCACTGATAAACGCTCACTGGACGCGGAGAAGTCTCAGCTTCTCAACGCGCCTTGCCTCATGTCGCTATGACACCCTCAAGTAAAGATATCGGCGATACGCATTGATCGCGATTCTGTACGGCGCCACGACGACGCCGAGCGGCGGCCGATCAGCTGATCGCCGTCACGTGCTGCGCGCGTACCTGACCTAGCCTTACTACGCGCGCGTGCTTCGACCTACTGCTGGGCGCTTCTCAACGGGTGCGCCGCGAAGTACTCAGATTGCACGGCATGGCAGAAAATCAATGTAGAGACGTAAAGAATCGAGAGAGACGGACCTTCCTCGTTATTTATTCAGCAAATTATCCTCGTACATTTGTATCGTGAATGTCCTCGTCGTGAAACGTACACTCATTCTGTTGTGTGTGTAAATGTTCCTCTGTTTTTATATCTCGGTTTCTTTTTTCAATTAGAGATTTGATGTAAGGAATACGGCGAATTTCTCGTAACACGGTTCACATCCTGCTCATTGTGGGAAGATTCGCCGGCAAAACACGAGGAATCCGTTCGCGTTGAGTCGTTTATTCATGTTTCAATAAACTCTGCCGAGAATTCTAACTTGGTACGCTAATATTATTGCTGCCGTCAATGGAGGCTTAAGGAGTCGAGATTACGAAACATCGTCACGACTTTCGGGAATCCGTAATGCCGGCGCGGAGCTGCACAGTTCTGGTTGCACGTTTAATATTATAAGCCGGGATTACGTACTTAGACTTCGCCGGCAAACGCGCTTTCCGCGCGTTGTACACGGTTAACGAGAAGGCGGGGAGTAAGATTTTGCCGTAAGTTACTGCGAAAAAGGCTCTCCTCGTCGCGCGACTTACGAGCCATTGCGCGAGAGCGTACTCGCAAAAGGAGATCGTAAGCGGGAAAAAGCGACTGCAAGCACCGAGTCTCGTGAACGAGCAGACGTCTGGAAAAGCGCGCGCTCTCTCTCTCTCCTCTTTCTCTCTCTCTCCCTCTTTCATCGCGAAGTAGACAACACGGAGAAAATTACTCTCGCCCGCGATGTTGTCGGAAAAGTAATTAACGTATTCGTCGCAAAACAGTTGAGCACGACTCGCGCCCCCCTTCCCCGGTATCGTTGGGAAGTTTGCTAATTTCGCGCACTTCGCAGTGCGTAATCAAACGGAACCGTTATCGATCGCGGCGCAACGTCACGCGTTTTCGTTATACCCCCCAAAGGCAACGTGCAAAACGCGCTAAATAATTCATCGCGGAAGCTGCGATCGTCATTTCGCGAGACAGCGGGATCCCTAGGGCCGAGACAGCGGGGGCCCTTCCATCTAACGACTCGATAACATCGGCGGGTGAATGTTCCGCGCGAACGAGCCGGAACAAGAATTTAGCGCCGGAGGCTGTCGGAGATGTAGGACCACCGAACTATAGAATATTGCGGCCCCGGAATTACGCCGGCAACGAGATTTCAATGCGAGCGGCTAAATGAAATACCTAAGTTAATTACCGCGCCGCTAATCGAGTTCTTCTTTGTACTACTAATTATAATCTAGTACGAAGTATAATGTGAAGAGGAATAAAATACACTGCCTTTTGTTGGGCCGATATTGCTGCATTGTCGTATTCGTTACATCGTTCATGTAACAAGTGAGTTGCTCTCTTATGTTCTCTCGAAAAAGTAGCCAAATTGCAATTTTTTTTAACTATAATCAGACGCATACTTACATCTCGATTGTCGCGAGATTCGCCACGTTCAGTTTGCATGCATTTCTTATTCACTTGTGTAACTCTCGATAAATATCATCTCATCTTTAATAATAATTTCCACCCATGTATGTGCATATAAAATTCGATATTGCAAGTTTTACAACATATAAAATAGTATTTTGTGATCATTATTTTTTCAGGAGTATATAGAATAAATTTTCCACATGAAATACGTAGAAAATAAAGATATAATATAATAAATATAAAGAGATAAAGAGATAATATGTAAAACATTCCAGTAATATAATAACAATAATTTATTATCATTACTTCAATATTTCCATTATTATTATTTCAATAAAGGAGTGCAATTTTGTGCACGATTTACGCGGCAAGATGCACGATGAGTACATCTCATTAGGAATCACCGCAAATTACAAAGGATCCCGCCTTTTATCCTTTAATTCCGGATTCATTAATCGTCGAAAATTTAATAGAGTGTGGTTATTATATCGCGAGACCGCGCTGGATAATCGCGTACAAACAAGCAATTAATCATGTGAATTGATGAATAAATTTACTCACTAGTCTGTACCTTTAGATGTCGCCCCGATAGCATCGAAGCACTCGGTTAACTTTCGATCGGAACTGTACCGCTTCAACCTCAATCGAGAGCTCACCACTCGCGTGAATACGAATATCGGAAAACGCGGCGAATTTCGATCGGGCACGGCGATTAACACGTTACAACGATCGCTCGGCAGATTCCGCGGCACTTGCGATGCATTTTTGTACGCGGGATGCACTTTTGACCGGGGAAAAAACGCGAAAAACACGGAGCGACTTTACTGCGACTTCCACCCGATCCAACCGGCGCGAAACTAACGACAATGACGAATACGTGCACGCTATTGGTCAATTTGATTTCAAACTACATTCAGTCCTAAAGTCGACAATTCAGGCAATACAATGTAACCTTAACACAATAAATATACACGAAAGAAATATCATCAAATTTCTTGATGACACGACATAAAATGCGAAATATCAAAGAGATACGTCAGAAATAAAGAATTTTATGTCAAAATCACCGTTAATTCCCTTCTCCCTCAATCAACATTCCCCGCGTAAAATTTCTCTCTCTCTCTCTCTCTCTTGCGTGAACACAAGAATAAATATGAAAAATGCCTTTTCGTTACGATTAATCTGCCTTGCAATCACATTTTATCATACATAACGAGTATGACGAAAATACGGGGAGAATAGAACGGTGTAATAATCGCGGAAAAATAACTTACTAAATAAAAAAAGAAACGAGAAAAACGCGCGACAGAAACGCTAGAGAAAGAAAGAGAGAGAGACGTTTGGAGAGGATAGGTGAAAGAGAATCGTCGGTGCATTTGAGAGTTAAATGGACCGTAGATAAAATAAACAGGGACGGGAGAGAAATTTCCAGTCGTCGCACTCACGCGGCGTAAGAAGTCACGCTACTGCGGAGAAAGGGAATTTCGAATAATACTTTTTATCCTACCTTACGCCATCGACCCACCCTTCACCCTCTCATATCTTTCTCTCTCTCTTTCTTTCTATTTCTCCGTCGTCGCTCTATTCCGCGTCGCGAGAGAATACTTCCGAAGAATTTTCCGCGACGCGGTCTCGCTAGTACCCCGAAGGAAATCTCTTAACGCGATCAAAGTTTTCCTCGAGAAAATCCTTCGAGAAGTCTCATCCGGAGTTCAAAGGTAAACCTTTTATCTGAGACCTCCAATATGGAAGGCTCTCTCTCTCTCTCTCTCTCTTTCTCTCTCGCCTCCGCTACGACATTTCATTCGGTCTCTTCTCTCCTCGGCTCCTTTCGCCGAGTACTCGGCATTCGTGAAGGAACTACGTTTCTTTCGCGTCTGTATCGTTATTGTCTCCGTGCGACACCCGTGAATTCGAGGGCGCCGAACGATGTAGTTACGAGGCCAATCATATCATATCTTAGTATTATGCACAGCAGACTTTGGAGTCGAGAGGGCGACACGCCTGGAAGATGAAAACCAAGAATTGAAAGCGATTCAGATCTCGACAAGTATATACGAAAATAACATCCCCGTGCTCATTCGCGGGACAATGAAAAAAATATTTCAGACACGCCGTTTGAAATCTCTGTGCGAGCTATTGAGAGGAGAACTGTGCGAGCTATTGAGAGGAGAACTGTGCGAATCGAACGATTTTTCTTTTTCTTTCTGATCTAAAAAATTTCAAGTTGAATTCAAGAAGAATTGATTTCAAGAAGAATTTTAAGTTAAAAGCAAGGGACCTATGTACAACCCTCGATATAATCAGCAAATCGGGTCATATAAATGGCGATAAAACTGGCTACCTCGAAATAATAAGATAGAAAAAAGCGATGAAGGAATGAAGAGTAATGCGGGGAGAGGTGAGTGTGAGTTTAGATAAGTGGAGTGGTAAAGGGTCTATCGATTGAATGAAGATAGATATTCGCCCGTTTACTTCTTCTCTCGTCCCTCGAAAAACAACAAAGCCGACTGCGTACAAAAATCGTGTATATTTCCAATACTTGTAGAAATACAAAAGCGCGCATATCACGCAAGGCTCAGGGTGCTACGAGTGCGACAGCAACTTCAATACTGCGAATTTAAGTGGAAGACACCGCCCTCCATCTTATTTCGACATAAGGCTACATAAATCATCGACCATACGCTTCGGAGCATTCCTATATTCTAATTAGATTAACATTTTACGAACTGACAGCGTCGTTACCGTGTTCTACGTTGCGGACGATGCGAACGAGAAATTCTAGAGAAGCATTTCCAGTCGGGAATTTAATGGCTTCCTGGAAAACCACGTACGCTCTCGTACACGGTGCTCATTTCGTAAAACGTCAAAATAATTGCAGCGTTAAATTGACCCTTATATCCGTGAACGAGAATGTATACGGTTATATATAATGCACAAATATCGGAAAAAGCAACAAACAAAGAAATAAAAAATCCTATATGAAGACCAACAAATTAATCTTGTATTCACTAAAGTGTGTGAATACTGTTAAAGATAAATAGATACTTATATTTATATAGATGTAAATACTACTACGATATTAATTATATATTACACAAAAGTGTATTTAATAAAGTGCAATAAATAAACGTTTAATTCGAGAAAGTTCATGAAGAATTTCTACGACGATAAGACGTATACTGCGCGTGATATATACATATATCATCAATAATTAAAAAAATACCGATTCTGAATATGAATATTCAGCAGTATTTAAATGCGCTTAAAATGACGGTCGCAGCTTGTCGTAATATCTAAGTACTTATAAATATAAAAATTTCAGTCATAAATAAAATATATGTTAAATCCTTGTTTTACGAAATCAGTATCTGTGATAGATATAATAATTCATTTTTAAGTATTATCCCGTTTTAGCAGAAAAATATTAATTTCCAAATATAAGAATCATAACAATTATAATGTATATATATATATATATATATATATATATATATATATATATATATATATA
>NW_022639735.1:202624-232062 GCF_010583005.1 Odontomachus brunneus | reverse complement strand
AATATATAATATAAATATATTATAATAATTTTTTATGGTTATGCCATATGTAAATTTATATGTAGCTCGGAATAATCATTTTATAAAGCAAGGATTCAACATTTTCCCTAATACGATCGTAAGTAGTGTTACCTGTATACTAAGTGACAATCTCATACGTGATTAATAATCGATAATCTTTGGTAAGCTTCTATGGCAATATCTCGCTTCTCTACCAACGCGGAGACGTTGCCGGTACAGCTTGCTGATTCATTAAGGACGGCCCGCTATGTGACAGAGTAAGACATTATTTTTAACATTAGAGACTTAAAGGAAATAAAATATTAATTTCTTCATTCGAGATATCTTACCTCCAAGCGATCAGAGGCGCCAATCGTTCGGTCAATCTTTGGTAATTTCTCTCAAGCTCTCGCTGATAGTCCCGCTGATCGGGGCCAATTAGATTCTTGTTACGTCGCAGAGCGTCGAGACACTTCTTCTGGAAATCCTTGAAGCATAGACGAAGCTTGTGCTGCAGTCTATCCGGCTGTACATTCTGCTCGCGCAAACCCGACAGAAATACAACCGCTACCTCGGCGGGTCCTTGATTGACAGTGGTGCCGATGCATCCTTGAAGGACCATCTGCAGCATCTTTGCGTCAGGAGGTTCCTGAGCAGTCGCGGCAGCCACCTAATTAAGATACACATGAAAACATGTTGTGTCGCGTCTAAAAGCGAAATAGCTTAAAAAATTATTTAAAAAAAAAGTATAAACATAATCGTAAACAATCGATTAATACCTCGGCAGTCTTCTTTTGTATGTCCTCGATTGCCACTTCAATGGGAGTGAGAACTATCTGCTTCCGGGCTACAACTCGAATTCTGGTTTTCAGATACGGAAAATGCGTCGCCACTGTCAATATAGTTTTCCGTTTGAATTGTTCGCGTAGCTCACCGTGAGCTTTGCCACCGGGCGTGAAAGGTGTCGCGTAAACGAATCGTTCTGAAAGTAACATTGTGACGGCAAGCAGTCTATATAATCATAATCGTGGTGACTAAAATATTGCTGGTCCGCGCACTTACTGATGTTAAAATTGCGATGAAAAACGGTGGGTCTATGTCGGAGCTCGTGCGCTTCGAAGTATGGCTCTACATAAGTGATTTGAACGTACGCCTTGTCCGGTTCCAATTTGCCGGGATCCACAGGATTCGAGTCCTTTATTATGACTATATTATCCGCGCCAAATCTCTCAGCGTAGAAATTCTCGAGTCTCGAGAATATCTCCGGGAGCTTTGTAAGGGTCGGCTCCTTGTACACAAATTCTTCACCGGCGAGATCGCCAAATCTCGCACCGTAAAAACCAACTCTGAAATACGTTCCGAAGACGCGCTTGCCGGCCAACTGTTCCACACGTGTGTACGCCTCGTGAAGTTTTCTGAAAATCCAGAGAAAAAGAGAGAGATGTATTTGAACGTGAGTATTTAAACATGCAACGAAACTGTGCATTTTTCATCGTTTGCGCTAATTGGTTGAGTTTTTTTACCCATGAATATTAGCCAATTTCTTATAGTCATGTGCTGCTTCGGCTATAGGCAGCAACACCCTGTAAACGTCAGGAATAGCTTCGTACATTCCGGCTGCATGAAAAGAGCTAGCCGCGTGTTCTAACAGTCCCGCCAAGCCGCTTTCGGAAAAATCAGGACCTAAACAGAGCCCCTCTTCCCTTCGGGCCAATACATCGTCGCCCACAGCGCTTTCCTCTAAGGCGTTTGGCGTCACAGCGTTCAAAGCGACGGCTCCCACCGGTCGTCCACCGCCACCGGGCTCCAGGAGATGTAGATATTCCGCAACTAAAGCTGCGCTGTGCACCAAACACATCGCGGCTTCCGTGTGATTCTTCCTCTCCATGTGTTGCTGCGCCATATTCGCAAGCCAGGTTAATCGAAGATCCGGTGAACCTTGATAGCCTTTGGCGATTCTAGACATATTTAATATTTGATCAATTTAATATTTCTAAATATAATAATATTACTTATAATATATGTTTCCAAAAGAAAATAAAAATTTATTATCGTAGTCTTACCTATACATTAAGTCCAACAACATCTCAGGGTCCTCTTGGAACTCTTTCATCTTAACGGTGTCGGAGAGAATCATGTGAAGATTAAACAATAAGTCCTTCACTTGTTCTGGGAAGCTCGTGTCCGCAAGCTCTGTGTCTCTTTCGGCGTACACCAATACTGTTTTCAGCGCTCTGCGCAGCGCTCCCTCGCTAGGAGCTCTTCCTCTACCAACGAGTGCAGACAAGGAAGTCGTAACTTGCATCTTGACGCGCGCGAAGTTCTGTAAAAGAGAAACATCAAATTATAACAACTTGCCGCGCGTGGTAATCAAGACACCGAGATCTCACGAGGGATCTTACATTTCCAATTTCGAAGTTCTGTCGCATCAGCAAGTACAAACTTGCAGCGGCGTGACTCCTGACGGCGCTCAATGGCGAGCTGCATCGAGTGAGCAACGTCAAGCATAAATCCCCGCAACGCTCGCTCTCCTCATCAAACAAGGCGCTATGATACTTGAAAACCAAAGCTCGCTGTGTATTGAACATGTGCTGCAGCACCGACGTGCTTTGATTTCTAGCCAGTGCTCTCAATAATACTTTTAACACCGCTCCAACAACCGCACCTAAATAGTAAATACATCGTGACTTGTCCAATTTATTTATTGTGTTAAAACGTAGAATGAGAAACTTATAGATACCTCCGCCACCATCGGCTTGAACCACAGATTCCAAGGTATCTAATACAACCAAAGAGGCCTCAGCCGCTAAAGCCCCTTCAATATGAGCGTCTTGTTCGACGGCTCTTCCCTCCGGTTGTTCGCATGATCTTAAAGGATCAAATTAACAAACTCAATTATAATTTTAATTGTAACTTATACATGTGTGTGTGTAGTTTCAATAATAATTAGTATAATAAAAAATTTTAATTAGAAAATTAATGAACGGTTTTATTTTTTTATAGAAGTTATTATTTAAATAGTAATTTTATTATTTAAATAGAATAAATAATTACTTTCACGAGAAAAACTAAATTTCCTTAAAGTTTTAAGAACATGTATCTTTTATTTGAAAAAAAATATTTTATATTAGTAAAGTAAATATATGTGTGTGTGTGTATTATTAGTACTCATCGGATAAAAATTTACTATTCTAGTCGCGTCGCTCAGTCTCAACATGTCAATCGTACGTTTTTTCTCATACTGAACTCGTGAAATGATATAAAAATTGCCATTGTTCAGGAAGTTATATGATCACTAAAGTCGTTGAGTTCGCGTGAAACTTTCCACTTCTCAAGTTTCCGCTTTTAGAAAAAATTTATATGATCACTAATAAAATTTATATGACCAGGACCGTTGATATCGAGTTTGAGTTGTTGATCATCAGTTACGTGATCCGCTGGAGCAGCCAGGAGAAATAAATAGACGTGGCCTATGAAAGTCACTTCGAAACTGAGAGTAATTCTAAGTGCTAACTTACCTGTACGGCATTTGATCCTTGCGCCACCTCAACTTGTCGCCGGTCACTCTCTCCTTCCTCCGCAGCATCATTTCGCTTCTGGCACTTCCCTGGCCGAGGATCACGTCCTCCAGTCGCGAGCGAATATCGCTAGTGGCCGCGGCCTGCGGTGGCAACCTCTTGAGCGCCTTTTTGCCTTTGTATTCGAAAGCAGCGGTAGCGATATTCAGCACTTGAAGCAAGCTCAAGATACGTCTTGCGCTCAACTCAGAGCACCACTGCGCTAACGCGGTTCGTTCCAAGCCTTTGAGGACCCACAAGGCACACATCAAGAGATGTCGAGTGGCTTCGGAGCTCAAAGACACCCGACACTGATTGCCTGCGGTATCTGCCGATGCTCCGCCAGCGATAGCCAAGGCTACGGACTGAGTGATCGATCCAGACTCGTCCGGATAGACGCTCTTGTCCTTGGAATCCCAGTGGTAGAGTTGCGGCAAGGCATCCATCAAGATACTCAGCAACGGTAAATACAGCGCTGCAACTCTGGCTTTCGCCGCGGGATCCGAATATCGTGAATCGGCGTCGTGGCAACTCATTAGATGCCGTACAGTGCCGATAGCTTTATTCTGCAACATCGGATTCGGTACCTCCAAGGTATTCGCTAAGTCGGATAGAACGATGCCGACTAAGAAGTGCTGCTGCCTAAATTCCTGGCTGAGTTCTGAGAATCTCGCCCTATCCCCCGGCACCAAGGTGGAAATCAGGCTGCCTGAACTGCCGGTGGACGGACTGGGTGATGCTGGGGCCGACCCGGATGTGTAGCCTGTGCCGAACGGGAGATTCAGTGCCACATAGTGCTCGTGTGAACACACCGTTCTCACGAGATCGAGTTTCAAAGCGAACAACGCAGCTGAGTCAGGAATGTGCATCGACGCGTCCGACAGCGAACAACAAGCGACACGTATGAGCGACAACACGAATCCTCGGTCCATCACGGACAGCAAGTCCGATAGGAAGTTACCGAGGCTCGATATAAGGTTGGACGCGACGCGAGTCTCCTTGCCGCAACGCGTTGTCACTTCGGTGGTTAGCGCGGCGGTGAGGGTCGTGATGTCGTCACAGAACTGCGGCGAAAATCTTAGTTTGCGCGGAGCCTCCAAACTGTTCAGTTCCGACAGCGTGACGACCATCGAGCGCATTATCAGCTCCAGGAAGAACCAAGAATGCGTTATCGCCAATTCACGCGCTTGACCAGTGGACACAACCCAGTGCAACGCGAGTTCTTCGTGCAGGAGTCTCCTGGTAGGCTGACTGCTAATTGAAGGGGATTCTTGCCGCATCGACGCAGTTCTATCCAGTCCCCGTGAATGGATCTCCATCTCCAAGTCTTCTAGAGGCAAGTCGGGATTGCTCTGTGCTCGCACAACACCTGCGCCGTGAGACATGCTCGGCAATGAACATTGGTACGCGATGTAAGTAGCCAAGAGCGCGTGTCTTCCGTGCGCGTCTAACTGGCCATCAGGCAAGTTGGTGATGTTTCGCACGAGCAGACCCAAGGCCTCGAAAATGGTGGCGGCGATATTCAATGACTGAGACGGCAACGTCGGCGGTCGTACTAGAAGACACAGCAATTGATCCAGCAATTGAGGAAGGGATCGTACCAAAGCGGAGTGCGAGGCACGCGCTAATTCGAGCAGCGCTGACTTCACTTCCGACTCCATACCGGCTTCGCCGATGCGAGGCGGTACCTGACCGGTCTCCAAAAAACCACACAACGACAGAAATCTGTAATACGAAAATTACATAGTTATTGCGCATTTCGTGATAAACGCTATATAAAAAGTAACGAACTTTTATAGTTTACCTGTCAATATACTTGTCTTGCGGATGAACGCTAGAAACGGGTTCTAATATAACGGTAAAAACTCCTCGATGAGCGTCCACCCACCGAGTGCCCGGCAAGAGAACGTCCGGTGCAATATAAGAATAGTTAGCCGGTGGTGGGTCTAACATGGCAGGCAGACTGAATTCACCCGATTGAAGATGACCGTCTCTCAGAAGCGGTAGCCACTAAAAAGCACCGATTATATAGGTAATCTTTAATGAGAGTAGGTTTTATTATGTATATATATATATATATATATATATATATATATATATATATATATTTTCTGAATTTCTAACTGAAATTTACCGTATACGCGACCGCTGTTTCAACATTCGGTTGTTCAGCTTTCTTTTGACAACTGATATGATAGAAAGTGAACAGTAAATGATGTTTAGCGCTCAAATCCGCAGGGAGTCTCATTTTTACTTCGTCGTAGAAGTTTGGATTCTTATTGTGATATGACACAGATGTAAAGTATTCGTGCGTCATCTCAGGACACGACGACCTGCCGAAAATGGCAGTGAGCGCATCTGCTTCCTGTTCACCTCCCATAAGCTGAATTCTTACGGCGATATTGCGGGCTGAACCAGTTCTGGAGCTGAAATTCGCTTCCTAAAAACGAAGAAGAGATGATAAAGATGTATCGATCAATCGATCATTCATCTCACTTCGACGTACCTTGGGATAAAGGTATAGAAGATTACGATACGTCAAATCTGGTGAAACAACTTCGCTCGGAAATTCGAGTATCTCCTTGACCGGTCGACTTTTCTCGTCCGGATACGGAACTAATCTCCTGAGATCGGGATCCAAACACCTGGGTAGCTCTTCGGGTCTAGGACTGAGATCTAATTTCAATATTCCAGGTAAACATTTCAGTCGTTTCAGATTAGAACCAGGTCTTCGCAATTCGACTAGAAGTTTGTAGAGGTCCTCGTCGCGAAGTCGCTCACTCTCTTGCTTGAAGAAGCTCGAGACAGTTAAAGTGATGGGTCTGAAAGAATATCGAGATTATATTCTGCTCGTTTAATTTTTTTTCAATGAACATGGAATATCATATACGAACCTAAAACTGTCTAGACAGTTGGCGAAATCGTCCGGGGACCAACTACGTCTTTTGTCTGAACTGCGTCGTTCCAACGAGCCTCTTCGTGTCGGCGGCTCCACTTTCTTCCGCCACTGTTCCAGACCGCCCGACTTTCTATCCAAAGATCCAGCGCTGCCAGTACTGTCCGCATCACCGCCGCCCCCAATTACCCCGGACAGATGAATCGCAGTCCACGCGAGAGGCATCCTGTAACGACCTAAGCGTTCGCACGCTGCGGCAGCGGCGGCTCTCACCTGCAGAACGGACATACAATCGGAGCAATCATTAGAAAAAGATCATCGAGCAAAACTCGTTATTGATGATATTACCTTGTCCTTATTTTTATCTTCGCGCAAGTACGGCTCGGCGCATTCCGAAATGTCGCCCTGTAATACTTTCTCAAGTCGCACGACGAGAAACAAGTCGGGGCTGGGCTTACTAATGCTCAAAACACAGCTTCTAGCTAAGGTGCTGGCGTCGCTGTAAGCGATGTGTCCTCCGAGCATTCTCTTCAAGCCTTCAGAGTTCATATCGACGTAAAAATTTTCCGATACCTGAAATGCAACGATTTATATTTGCGCCACTGTGCATTTTCAGAACTATAGATATAATTTATTGAAAGATAGCATGCCTTTTTCTTCTCTTTGGCGTCGTACAATGCGAGGCTTGCGAATATTGGTTCTACTTCTAATTCCAACTTTAGTTGCAGACATTTCACGAGAATTTTATGAGCAAACGGCTCCGTAGGTTCGGGAGCAACACCGATTTCTTGCCACTCGTCGTCTGGAGAAGTCGGCGGAGCATAAAGCGGGAATAAAGCTTCCTGCAATAAAGTTCAGTTGATTGAAAATCAAGTCCCAAACTTGCAATCTTGCAGTCTTCTACCTGTCGATCCTCCAATCTCTTTTGCTCGTTCATTTGATCGATCGT
This sequence comes from Odontomachus brunneus, assembly GCF_010583005.1. Taxonomy (NCBI): domain Eukaryota; kingdom Metazoa; phylum Arthropoda; class Insecta; order Hymenoptera; family Formicidae; genus Odontomachus; species Odontomachus brunneus. The sequence continues at coordinate 224,660 of NW_022639735.1, read as the reverse complement.
CTCTAGGCAAACACGATCTAATAGACTGGGCAAAAGTGGATCGTGTTGTGAATGTCGCAAATCCAAACTGGCCCAAGATCCTCTCGGAGTGTCCCCGCAGTTGGAGAGATCATCCTCTTCATTTGGTGATCCACAACCATTTGCATCCTCTTGATCTACCTAATTTGGATAAATTTCTTCGTAAACTGTTCTTTACGAAAGATAAATTCTTTCTTTGCCTTAGGTACCTCGAAATCTTGTCTAGGTGTGTCTTGGAGCAATCTGTCTCTGGCTATAGGTGAGATTCTTCCCTTGTATTTGCGATTTATTATGACCCAATCTGATGTGAAGCTCTCAATGCACCTTTTCACATAAGGAGATACGGTATCTCTGAAAAAGCAGATCATTAAATAGAAAATACTTATATCTTTGATCTTAAATAACTAATTACAGTGAATCAATTATACTAGGCAACAATTTTAAACTTTTTGTTTGAGCACTTTTGGTATTTTCTGTATAATTCGAACATGTTGAAAAAGAAAATAACATTTTTAATATAGCAGATTTCAATATAGTAGTGTTAGTATATTTCCACAAAGATTTACCAAACATGAAACTTATATTCATTTTAAAGGAAAATGTATATAAAAATCCATTGTTGTGTATATCTAAACTGTTCCCAATGGAATATTTTGCTCACACATACATTTTAATTTGGCAGGTAAAAATTAGTAAAAATTAATGACTCTTATCTCTGATGAAAGAAATGACTGTTGACTAGTGTTATATCTCTTACAAGGATTCATGAGGAACTATTGGCTCTTCTGTTCGAATTTTCCTTTTTATGACTCTCATTTCAACATCTCCTGGTGGAAAATCCAGTATTGGTTTTAAGGGATCACGATCTAGTACTGATTGATGCTGTCCTAAGAATTCTTCATAATCAAGTGGCTCTAACACCTCACACAAGGACATCTGTAAAAGTATTAAATGTTAATTTAATTCAAGATTAAGCATTATATCTTCAGTTTTTTTTTTCAAGAATTTACTACCGTGGAAGAGAATCCTGATATACTACTACCACTCTTGGATAAATCACGTGAATAGGAAGTAGAAGTGGCAATTTGCCGCCTCACATCGGCGGCATGCTGCTTACTTAATTTGTGAGCAAATGCACGCTGGACCGAAGACATTATAAATGTCCCGGTGAAATACTCCGTGGATGAAATTCTGTAATAGAATATATATAGTTGCAAATTTAAGGATCACTTGTCAGATAATATGCAAATGCTTTCAGCATATATACTTCTTAACCTAATTTTCCAAAATTTATACAATATATATTTGTTTCTTCTATTATTATAGAAATTATATATTTTTTTTCATGTAAAATAGCTTTAAAATAAATAGAATATTTTTAAGCTTATAACATTTTTACATATATATAATTTTAACCATCAATTATTTAATTCAGATCTCATGTTTGCCTAATATATAATAAGTTGTTACAATAATTTTGAACATATAAACAAAGGTAATTAGAAAATGATGATTAATATTCATAGAGTATGAAAGTCGATTCGAAAAGGAGCAGAAATTATAACCTTTTTAAATAAAAGAATTCAGAAATACGTGTTGTGACGAAAATCTGTACTTACGTTAACACGAATTCATCGAAAACGGGACGAATAAAGACGATCAAGATTCATTAGCAAGAGAATTCACGATTTCTTTAAAATAATTGTTAAAAACTTGACGTGTTTGACGCGATCCTTGACTGATATATCTTGGTAGAGATGGACGATGATCGACCGATGGGACAATGTTTTCTTCTTCTCCCCTTAAAGGATGAATTATCATTTCAATGTTTTAAAATATGATTAATTTCTATATTGACAAATTATAATTCAATTAAGATTTTTACCTCTTACCCACCGCTCAATTATATGATTAAAAAGTGGTCTGTTCTTTTCAACTGCACTGCTGAACTGGTGCAATAAGTTAGAGTGAGAAAAAATATACTTGTCTCACTTTAACTTATTGCATCAGTTCAGCAGTGCAGCTGGAAAGAACAGACCAAAGAATAAAAAAGTTTGTCTGACCAATCATTGATACACGTTTCTACCAACTTTGGTTAATTTAACTTACTGATTTTTCCAACAGAATTGACCAATCACATTTGTGAATTCTAACTAACGAGAAATGTGATTGGTTAATTCCGTTAGAATAATCAGCCGGTTAAGTCAACAATAGTTGGTAAAAACGGGCATGAGTTGTATATATAACTGCGTTCGTTTTGGGCGCTTACGCGCTATAAGCATCATTCTATCTTTATCGCTCATTACATTCAGGAAGAAGATAGAGATTGCTTTCCAACAAGAGACACAAGTCGACACAAAAATCATTCTATCTTTGTTCTATTTAGTGAGTAACAAAGATAGGATGATACTTGTGTCGACTTGTGTCTCTTGTTGAAAAGCAACCAGAATGACGCTTAAGCCAGCGGCACACGGTGTTTGTTTTCATGCTGGATTGCTTGCTGGATGGAAATACTCTGTTTTGATTCATGTATTTCTATCCATCTTCAGCACCAATCAGAACGGAGTATTTCCATTCAGCAAGCTATCCAGCACGAAAACAAGCATCGTGTGCCACTAGCTTTACAGCGCATAAACGCCCAAAGCGAACGCAGCCTTTGTCAAGATAACGAATGACGCGGTTTTCGTTATCATGCTATGATATAATATATATTGGTGTCGTTACTGTATGATATATACTGTAATTACGTTTTCATGTTTTATTGAGTGACAGCTGTAAATGATGGATAAAGTAGGCGGATCTCTCTCTCTTCGTAAGGGATGCATACAGATTTGCAATAATTATGAGTGACGTTAATTTTGAATCAAAACAGTGGAACTGGCTCGTATGATCGAAGAATTTTATAAATAATCTCACAAATATGTGTCCAGCACTCTTGGAGAACGAGGAACGATGCTTGGGGGGTATGACTTTCTTTGCACAGAGTCACCCAGTGGAAGTTTGTGGTAGCAATGGTCTACCACTTACTCCAAATTCAATAACAATTTACGGGAAATCTCAAGTTTTGAAGACTATTTACCATCCACATCTTTCTCCTTACCTCGATATAATTAGAAGTAAACATGGTAAGTCACAATCAAGTACACAAGCATAAGCTTGTAGATTTATTTATTATTGTATAACTTAGTTCCCTACATATATTTTTAGAGAGGATAGTGGTTGTTGCTGAGTACAGTGGAAATCCATTAAACATTAACCGAGATCTTACCACAGAGGAGATTGTCAAGATATCCTTTCAATGTCTCTTAGGATTACAACATATGAATGAACTTGACCTGGTGCACAGACATTTGAGTCCAGATAATATTTTGATTCAGAAAAATGGTGATATACAGCTGTACAATTATGGATTGTACTATATGACAGATGAAGGAAAAAATGTGTCTTTTCCAATTGGGTATTTTCAAGTATTTCTTTCTTCTAATAATAATAATTTAAATGAACTTACCAACTTGTAGTTTTATACAAAATATTTTTTTATCAGTTCTCCAAAGTATACGGCACCAGAAGTATTTTTGAACCCTAGTTCAAGTGGTGTTAAAGTAGATTCCTGGTCTCTAGGAATAATTATAGCAGAGCAGTTGTTGGGACAACCTATTTGGCCTGGTGCAAAGTTGTCCCAATGCTTGAGAAAGGTTCTGAGCTTAATGCTGTGTGATAACAGTATATTTGAACGTCTTGCCAGAGAAAACAATTGTTTTCAAGCTTATGAAGTATGATTTTATTTACATATGTTGTTATTTGTTTGCATCACAGCTTTATATATATCTCTTTATATCATGTAGAAGCTGTCAAAGGAGCTGAAAGAATTTGTCGATTCCTGTCTACAAATTCATCCTACCAAGCGTAAAACTCCAGAGGAATTGTTAGAACTACCGATATTCAGGGAGCACTTAATGAGAAATGCTCAAGAGAAAGAAGAGAATCTTTATAAAAATGTAATAGTTAGGAAAATGGACGAACTATATTATCTGTGGCAGCTGGCTGGTGGAGATATTACTGTAGATCTAAAGAAACAGGGTCTCATCAGATCAAGACCACCTATTTTATCTATTCCCAAGTAATTTCATAAACATATCTCTTTGAATGTAGCGATTGTAAAAATATCATACTTAGTGGGATTACATTAACTGTTCAAAATTCTCTTTGCATTTTAGCTTGGTCATACTGCTGGGCCAAATGTTTGGCCAAAGGGATACCGCTAGTCTGCTCGACGTGAGAGTCGTGAAAGTTCCCATGGAGACTCTTCGCCAACGTCTAGCTCACATCCCATATATAGCAAATTATCCTTGGTTGACAAACCAGTGAGTGAAGTTATTTTTACACTTTGGTCTATACCTATTTCGATACTTCAAAGTAATTGCAGAAATATCATTTGTATGTATACACCAGTGCAGTTTTTTCTTCTATAATGCATTACAGAATGCGAGTTCAGGCGCAGGAAGATCTGACAAACGCTGCGTCTCAGTTGCCGTTAATTATACGAGAGCGCGACACAGAGTATCAATTTTATCGGCTGGTCCTGTACGACAGACTCTTACAAGTGTATCCGCTCACCCAAGACGCAATTATCGAGGAGGCGCACAAGGACATACCGCCGCCAGTGCGGGGAGCCGTGTGGGCGGCTTTGCTCGGTATCACCGGTGACATACAGAAGCGTTATGACATGATTGACAAGGAAACGCCCACACACACCGATCGACAGGTATGACCGGTGGGCGCGGAGCGCGATGGTTCAACACGTAAATGCATCTTGGTAATAATTTGTCAGATAGAGGTGGATATACCAAGGTGTCATCAATACAGCGAGCTACTGTCGTCCGGTGCCGGGCATGAACGACTGCAACGATTGCTCAAGGCGTGGGTCAGGAACAATCCGCACTACGTTTATTGGCAGGGACTTGATTCGCTGACGGCGCCCTTCCTTTATTTGAATTTCAACAACGAAGGTAAGATCGCGCATAAGATCACACTTCTTGTATTTTGTGATTTATCGTGCGTTTTATTTGTAGCTCGTGCATTCGGATGTCTGTCTGCTTTCATACCGAAATATCTGCACAAGTTCTTCTTGAAAGATAACTCGGCGGTGATACAAGAGTACCTGGGAAAATTCTCTCAGATCATAGCATTCCATGATCCTCAACTGGCTAATCACCTGAAGTCCATTAACTTTGTGCCAGAACTGTTTGCCATACCGTGGTTTTTGACAATGTTTTCACGTGAGTTCCGCTGCAAATATGCTTTAGTACACGTCGTATTTATCGTCGCTGGAAAGAACTATTCGTATTTTAGATGTATTTCCGCTGCATAAAATATTGCATCTGTGGGATAAATTACTATTGGGAGACTCGTCGTTTCCTCTCTTGGTTGGGCTGGCGATATTGAAGCAACTACGAGACTCTTTGTTGATGTCGGGTTTCAATGAATGCATCCTTCTGTTCTCCGATCTACCCGAGATCGACATAGAGTTATGCGTTAAGGACTCTATGACGATGTATCAGAACACCCCGGCTAGTATTACGTATAGGAAGCACCAGTATAACACGAAGGTACAAAACTCATTCTATACATCTTATGCATTTCTGAAATATTAATCGATTCGCAGGATGCAAATTGGATTGAACCCGAGACGGGAACCGAGAAAATGCCACGGATAAGTGTAGACGATTTTCTAAATCTACACAACAACTCACCGAGCAAAGTAATAGTGGTCGACGTACGTAGTAATATACAGTAAGTATTCGCGCGCGAAATGCAATATACTAAACGTTCAGTTGTCTAGAGAAATTAATTTTTATTTAATAAAAATTTATATCTATATATAAAAATTCCTAGTATAAAAGTTCCTTTATATAAAAGTCCTCTATATAAAAGTCTTCCTATATATAAAAGTTCCTAAATTGATAAGATTTCTGTTTTTGACAGGTTCGAAAGAGGTGCTATTCTTGGCAGTATTAATATCCCGTTCACGAGTGTGCAGCTCTCTCAGACTCATGTAGACACACTCGGACCACACGCGAAGCCGCTGACGGACAACAAAAACAGTGTCGTCGTAATTATCGGGCCACATGATCAAAACAATGCATTGGTAGGTGTCCGTATCAAAGAAACAAGAAATCGCGAGGAGAGATTTATTCTAACATGTTCATCCGATAGTTTGCAGATTTCCTAGTAAAATGCAGTGTCGTAGGAGTCTGCTCTTTGCAAGGCGGCATTAATGCGTTACGTTCCAAGGCGCCAAATATAATAGTACCTGCACGTTAATTAAGAGAATTGTGTCTAAAATAAGGACATTATTGTACATAATACTCAGAATTACTTCACCGTCGATAAAGTACAATTGATATTACATGTGACCTGTAAAACTTATATAACAGGCTGTACAATTTTGTGATAAAAGGATTCATCGAATGAGCGTGGCTTTATTATTCCTCGATAGTATATTCGTCAAGGATACATACGTACTGTTGTGCCTTGCGTACTGTAAAGTATCCCTCATTGTTGCTATGGTAACATGTGTCAAAACTATGCAAGCTTCACTATATGCGTCGTCGTAGCACTTGCTTAGTTACCCTTGCTTAACTCGATATTTAATAATTAATAATTATGGAAAAAAGTATACCGCCAGTTCTGCAAAAATGGTTAAGAAAGTGTCTGAGGAAGGAGTTCGAGAGGACGATACAGAGCGCTATAGAGGAGGAACAAGACAGCAGCGAGATCGCTCAAAAGCTCACGCACTCCAGAAACATGACCAGTCTGCTGAGTTCCATGAAGATGGCGATTTCCGAACACTACATAATGGTGAAACCGTCGTCCGCAGCGTCGCGTTCACAATCATCGCTTTCGTTCACGAGTGATCTCACAACGGATGACTGGGCCACTTCTCCGCAAGGGGAGGACAGTGAGCAATACAGCTACATTATCGACAAGATCAGTCGCGACAAGCCGGTGCACGTGCGACTGGCTGGCTACGAGATCTTGATGAAGATCGATTTGTCGAATGTGAACAACAGTTCCCGATGGGATGTTCTGCAGAACACGTTGCTGGACGGTCTGACGGACGACAGCAGAGCTATATTCGAGGCCAGCATGCAGGTACACGCAAAGTTGTTGAGTTGCGTGCAGATACACAGTATCTACGGCAATCTACTGAACGCATTCAATGCGCAATACCATTCGCAGAAGGTGCACGAGACCCTGCCGACTCTCATCTCTGGGATTAATTTCAAGTTCTTCCTGCACGAAAAACTGTTCCGCATAATGCATTTAATAATTCGCTACCAGGAGGAACTGTTGAAGAGTGTTCGGCACATCGATAAGACTACGGAGGACGTCGTGGAGCAATTTATAATATTCCTCAGTACACACAGCTTCGGTAATACATTACAGTCCAAGACTTTAAACATGTTAAACATCATTTCGGTGTTGGAGCCGCAAGCTAAATGGAGCAAGAGGTGGCTACATAGTTTATCCACTAGAAAAACGTTCGTTGCATCTTTGGGCAGGTCGCCGACGTTCTTGCAGAACGTCGTAGATTGCGTCTATAATGGCTTGCAAGATACACCCTGTTCCTTGTCCGCCTCTATCGTGGACGAGGTCAACGAACTATGCATCCCCGGCAACACGATAGAGACAGTCACTTATCTGCACTGCTTAGTCCTCGTGTCGCAACTCTGCAGCTACGAGGCAGGCAGAGCATTGCTGGCGAACGGCTCGTTGAAGACGCCGTTCGAGATCACCGATTTCTTGATCAAACTGTCCAACTCGCTGAACAAATTAGTGTCGGAAGCACCGAACGGGGTGTACGACACTTGCAACCATGTTCTGCAAAACGTGCTGAACGTATCAGAAGTATTGTACAACGTGAAATTTTGTCACACTGCGTTGTGCCACTTGGTGTCTCTCCCTGAGAATAATATAAAGATCTGGCCGCACACGTTGAATGTGATCTCCCACTTGATAGACACTGCGGATGGACCCGCGTTTTTAACCACGGACTGTAAGGAGCATTCGACTACTAGCTCCACCGAGAATGCATCGTCCAAGTGCCCGGTCGCGATTTTTATGCTGTACGCGTCCAATTTGCTAAAACAACCGTTCTCTATAATGGACATGGAATGCATTCTCGGCTCGTTCGCGTTGATGGAGAAACTATTCAACGTGTACGACGTTTACGAAGCTGCGCAAGTACAGATAGAAACGCAGTTCTATCCCGCCGTCACAAATTTCTACAAGAAGATGAACAAGTACGGTGTCGAGAACGAAAATAAGGTTCAGCAACTCGACAGGTAATCGAAGACGCGAGCTCGACCCTCAACTAAGTTCGATTTACATAATGACAGTTATCTAATATAAAATCATTTAAATTAATACAAAATGATATTTAATTACTTCATATAAAATCAATTAATATCATCTGTAATATATAATACAAAATTACCTAACATAAATATCTAATTGCCAAAATCGCGTTTTAGCGTCGTCAAGAAAGTTTTGCTGAAAATGGTATCAGTACCGCTCGGCCTGCAAGCGCTCGTCAAAGAGAAACTAGTATTTGAAGAATTGATTCGCGGATTGATTGTCCCGCTAAGAGCGTCTTGGAGCTCCACCGACATAGTCAGCTTTATCTCGTCAGCTGGTTACTTCGATTTAGGCTACAACGTGCTCGCAGATCTCGCACCTCATGTCCTATCGACTCTGGTGTCTCAAATCTGCGCGAATGCGGAGGATTCCGCGCACTTCTACGATCCTTGGGACAGAGAGAACGTCAAGGAGTTTCTGCACATACTCGAGTTGTTCTCCCTTAATTTCAATTGTAAATAACAGGAGTAATTGTCGCGCTATAACTCATTGTCTTTCCCCAATAAATGATTCACGTCGGAGCAGGTTTCGCGGCGTTTATGGTGAACGACGAGTCGAATAACGACGAGGAAAAGGATTGTCCTTCCAATCTATCGGAGTTGCTGCAGACTGCGATAAACGAGGACTCGAGTTACCATCATCTGGGTCTCCTGTCGTTGAGCACAGTAATTTGGAACTTGGACATTCATGTCTACCTAGTGAACTTGTTGAACTTTCAGGTAATACAATAAACACACTGCGGAAGGAAAATGTAATTATAATTACGCACAATAATAAAATAGATGTACGATTTGTAGGAAATATTATTGAATATTCAAAAGGACAGTACAATCATGATTGAAGCACGCGAGAAACAAGCTGACGACAAATACGATTACGAGCGGTCTATAATGGGCAACGACGACGATGACGACGACGATAATTATAAGCCAGAATCAACAAAAGAATACGTAATTGACGATTCCAGCTTGCTTCGATACGATATCTTGTTAAAATCTTATTACCTAGCATACAAGATGAAACAATACCCGATGCCCTTGGAAGAATATCAACTGTTTTCGGAATTCCCACCACCTAGGATATTCGCGGAGACGATGAATTATTCCGATATGGAATATGATTCGGAGCTGAACGATATGTTGCAAGAAGAGAGGCCTGGATTGTTAGACATCGGTTGGGTCTCGCAAGTTCGTGCGGCTCACAAAGCGTCGCGATACCCGATGAAGGTGATTTCATTTAAAGAATTACACTGTTGCGCAGTCTAGTATTGGTGTGTGAATCGAACTTACATGTAAGGAAATAATCTTTACCTTAGAATTCTGTGGTAACAAATTTATTGAACCAAATGCACAAAGCCATCCCGACCGCGGAGTGGGTGGAGCAGTTCGTATGGCAAGAGAATATAACTTACGACGCAGACTATTGGGTCCCGGAAGACTTGCACGCAATCAATGTAGCTCTGAGTTACGGGGAACAACGGCAGATCTTGAAGAACGACAGCGATACCCAACAGAACTTAAAACGGTTCATTCATTCCGCGTATATGTTCATACAGTACAACAAACCGAGCAAATTCGAGGGCTTCGATTGGTTTTTGGCGACAGTATTCATTATCTGCGATGGAGATCTAGATAAGTATGTTGTTTTTGATAATGACTTGAATTCATTCATTCTCAGCCAGAGAAAGAATCGGGAGTGAGTTTAAGCCTCAGCTGACCGCGAATCGATCGCTCGACGGCGTCCTTGTTTCGATCAATACTATTACTTCGTGATTGAAAGACGAAATAGTAATCGCCACGTAATCACGAAGACGTGAAATCGGCCGAACAAGCTTCTTGAATTGCCATCAATATCGATTGACTCGAGCTAATCAAATATCATCATTGGCATTGGGTCTCAGGTTGAAAACTTGTTTTCATTTAGTCATTACATTATACAGAGTAATGACCCTCAGCCGTTTATTGTCATCATTGACCTCTTTTACCAGATGATACGATCATTGATTATAGGTGCAAGACTTTCATCATGCAATTGATTCAATTCCCATCGACTCTGCTTCTCTGGCCGAAATTGGGCCATGTTATGGGCGAGAAAAATAATGAGACCACCAGCTCGCAATTCACTTTCATGCAAGTTTTAGAAGCCATGGTTAATATCGAGCTTCCGAATATCAAATACGCATTGAAGGTAACTGATTTTACGAAGATAATTTGATTTGATTTCTGAGAATAGAATCTAATATTCTGATTTAAACGTGATAAGGATGCATGCGGTATAAACTGGTGGATGATATTCAATAGAATGATATTGCAATGTTTCTGGGGAATTCTTCCGTGGAGCGAGATAGTTCATTTCTTCGCGATCTGCATTTTGTATCCGCCCGATTACATGGTATACTACTGCGTGTCACTTTTGCAATCCTGTCAGGAGGTCCTGTTAGAGGATATAACGAGCGGAAAAATATGGCCAGAAAATATGGTATGGCAAGCGCAAATATATATATATATATATATATATATATATATATATATATATATATATATATATCTTGAATTCGCTAGAATTATTTATATGGAATGTATCATCGAATAATTCGTCAAATGTATTTTCACTACACAGGTGTTGGATGAGTACCGTTGTCACAATTACATTTCGTACATGGACAATTTAGGTCAGCGATACAGAAATAGAGTTTTACCGGCAATGAGCAAAAATATGAATTTAGACGATGAGTTATAAAAACATTGGACTTTCTCGGTTTATTGGACTATTTCGGTTTGAAAAACTGTTGATGTGGAAAAACGCATACCGTCCGTGTAGATAAAAATAATGTAAACTTCAGCATGTAAAATATTTTATAGAATTCTTTTACACCAAAGTGTGTGTATGTGCGTATATGTATGTGTACAGTGATACGTTAGCAAAACAGTATACTTCTATAACAATAATTGACTGTTGCATGATAATTAATAAAATCGCTCTTCCTTTATTCCCTATAAATGCTTAGTTAGCACATCAACTATGATGAACATACATACACTTCGCATATTCCTATGACAATGTTTCGTGTACAGACTATATTTAAAAATCAGCGTGTACAATACAAAGTAGTACTAGTAGTACTAGTGTTCATATACAATTCGCATACCTGCAGAACGCAGCGAGCTGTTGCCTGCGGGTTTTCCATCGATAACAATATCTCGAACAAGGAAGCCGAATATTTTTTTACATAAAGTACAATAACCTCGTCGTATTGTCTTTCACTCTTGTTTGACAACCAAACAATTAATCGTCGTGAATGGTAAATACCTTCGCTACTTCATTCAGATCGTCATATTTTGTGCCTTTCGCAAGGACCTAAAGTGATACAAAGTTTGTTGTAAATTTTTGAGAAATACTAAATTGAAATTATAATAGAAAATAGAAGTGAATTAATATCTTAACATTTATATAATTATCTTACCTGTTTGGCAATTCGGATTCTGTTGAAGATATTCCACAACACTATTCCTACTACAATATCATCTTGGAGGTAGAAAATAACGCCTTTGCTAAAATCTTCCTTGGATTCTTCTGCTGACGTCTTGTTATCTTTCTTTTCTAAATCCGTATGATTAATGTTCTTCACGATTTGCGATAGTTCTTCGGATTTTACATTAGATTGCTGCTCTCCGGGATTTGTTTCCTGTTTCTTGGAAGAACATATAACATGAAAGAAATTATTTTAATTAAGTACATTATACTTTGTACCACGAGAAATTTGCTTACTTCTTTAGGATTATCACTAGATTCTGTATTTCCTTCCGTCGTACTTGGTTTCGCGAAGACTGCAACTGTTGGCAAGGACGAGTCTATGATACCTACTGCTTCGTATCCCACATCAGGTCCCAAATCAGACCAAAACATCGCTTGATGCAGATACGGTTTACCTACAACAAAGTTCATGAATCCTTTTATATTTTATTCTCGCAATTTTCAATATTCCGGAGACATTCATGAATTCGTCAAATTACCTGCACCAGTCATATTTTCGCCTGCTAATCTTCCAGAGATAACAGCATGATCATGGTGCTCGATCCTTCTTCTGCCAAGAACAACATCATAAAAGCATGCTGCGTCACCAGCAACCCAAATATTGCTTCTCGCCTCTAACTCGGCATTAACGAGAAATCCTCCTATTTTAGGATCCGTCTCTAAACGAGAAGTTTTCGCCAGATCCGTATTTGGTTCAGCACCTACCGCTACTATCACTTGATCAACGTCCATCTTATCAATAAAACAAAAAGTTTGATTAGTTACAGAAAAATACGTAAATATCTCTTATTATATGCCAACGTACAGTTTCTCCACCAGTGAGGACAAGAGACAATTGGCCGTTCTTGTATCTAAAATCTTCAACCTCTTTGTTGGGTACAACTTTAACACCTTCACCTTCGGCCTTCTTCGTAGTCCACTCGCTCAAATATTCCGGTAATACTTGAGCCATTATAAATTTCTCTCTAAAGATTTGGTGAATGTTTTTAGATTTATCTGTTGAAAGACACATTTTATATTACTGATAAAAGATTTTCGAATATCCAAAATTATTTCATTAATAAATAAGTAAAGATGAAATGTACAATTCCTAGCAAGTACACAGGCGAGTTCCGAGCCTAGAAATCCACCGCCGATAATAGCGATATTTTTGCATTTTGAGTCGGAAATATTTTCCTCCAGATCGAGAAAATCTTCCTTTGTCCTATATACTGTAATCTTATTTTTCACATCGTCCTCAGCGGATTCAAACACCGGAAGATTTTTCGGCGTTGAACCTGCAGATATAATAGCGTACATAAAAATGATCCAATTCTAAATTTATACTACAATCTTACACATTCGATGAAACTCACCAGTTGCTACAAGACACTTGTCATATTTTATTTCATGACCATCTTCAAGAATCACCTTTTTATTTATTGCATCGATTTTTGTCACTTTCCAGCCTGTGGCTACAGAAACTCCACCCTTCTCGGATTTCATGAGATCATCAATGTTCAAGTAGAACTCATGTGGCTCATAGAATATACTATGACATAAATATAACGAAAAACTTAGTATAGTACATGTAAAACAATCCACTATACTAATGACATGCAATCAATTGAAGTTTACCTTCTCTGAGTACCATTCCACTGTTTAAAGCGCAACTGCTGTGATGATTCTCTGTCTGTATTGTACCAAAGTTCTTTGGATAATGGTGGTCTCATGTATGGAAGATCTTCTTCCTCTGTTATTACTAAAACCTGTAAGAAAAATTTTTACTCATGCTGTGTTGACAAAGAAAATAAAGTCCAATGTATTGTATTGTTGATATACCGTAGCTTTGGGATCCCTAGATTTAATTGACCTAAATGCTGAAAATGCAGCTGTTCCACCACCTATCAATAGATAAGGTACTTCTTGGGGCATCATCTTTGATTCTACTGGAATTTTCACTTTTTGTCTAAATCTTCTAGGCTTCTTTTTTCCTTTCTTTTCAGAAACTACAAATTATACATATATATAAATAGTATTTAGTAATAATATTTAATGAACTTTGGTATCTCATCAAAATAATTCTTGATTTAATCTTGTTTACTTATGATTTCTTACTTATAATTGCTATGATTGTTTATTTATAACTTTTAAACTCACCTGCTCCATCACTTTTTGACCCAAACAATGAGAATATCTGTAAAATATTTCCAAAATCAATTAAAAATATAAAAAACAAATTGGTACATATGGTTAATTTGTTACAGAATTACCAATACACTACCGTATATCCAGCAACTCCTGTTACAACCAAAGCAGCGAGCAGATGCCAATATTGGAATTGATATTTTTTGCCACCTCCATTGCCCGATTGCTCCTTGTTACATTCTGGTGGGCAAGAACCATTAGGTGATGCACAGGGAGGAATCTCTTTTTGTGCCTTAGAATATTTAGATTCAGGCACACATTCCTCTGGCTTAATAGTGGTGCCTGATGACTTTTTATTGCTCACATTGCTACTGTAGTGTAACTTGCTAATATTTACAGTTCCTGCAAACATTTCTGGTAAGTTATCAAAAAAACATTAATTAAGAAGGCATTATCAAAAGAAATTCTTTGTTGACAAAAGGCAATAGCAATGCAATGGCAATGTAATGAAAGTGAGAAAAAAGTTAAGATAACATGAAATATATATAGCAATTATCACTAGTCTCAGTCGTCTCAGAAAGATAATTTATAAAACATACGAAGAAAGAAAAGGTGCAAAAGAGCAACTCATCCCAAAGCGTGATATGGTTTCCTCATATTACATCATATGTCGCCTACTTCAGAGCGAACAGGTCGTGTGGAAAATTGTAAACACAGGTCTGACTGTCCTCAAAGAGCAATTATCGCGATTGCATGATCGTACTGTAGCCGGTGCAAGGTCGACGATACAAGAAATATAAGTCGAACAAAGTGTCTTTTTACTCGCGAGAAAAACCGGTCGCAAAATAGGCGGGAAACGAGGCGGGTCTTCCGAGGAGCCTCATGACCGTCGAGGATTGCGTGCGAAGCAGGTTGTAGCCACGAGAACGCAGATACATACCCGCGTAATTAACTGGCTGATACAGGCGAGTCGCGCACGTCAGCCTCGACGATAATCGGCCGATGACTCTGCCGCAGACGATCATCTTCGCCGGGTCAACGTCGTCCGTCCGCTTCACTCAATATGGTGGCGCGGCACGCCTCCTCTCAGCTGCTGCCGTTGCACGCGTATACTTGCTGGCTGCTCTCGGCCGCGACCGGAAGGACAAATTCGACGATGCACAGCGTGGGACACTCCATTACCCGAAACCCCTATTTTGTTCTACCTGCTCGTTTCTACACGTCCGTCCGTCTTTGTTTTCCTTCCCTCCTCGTACCTATTTTCGCACGCGCGTTCGCATAGGCTCGACTTTCCTGTTGGTCCACACTACCTGCCGAGGCTTTCCCACCCGATAATGACAACACCGCTAAACAAGGGGATAAGACACTTGAATTTCACCAAGGACCCTTTACATCCCGCCGCGTTTGTCTGTGCGTCCGAGCACGTACATCTAACCACACAGCACCATGCGCTGCATTGGTGTTGCCAAGCGCGGCTAACTTCAGACGGGTCGGCACGCCAGTCAATTGACAAGAATGAGCCGTGAGAATCAATAAGATTAATAATACAGAATTATGCAAAACGAGTGGATTCCGTCTTCGTCGAGGTTATAGTTGAATTCGTAGAATCTTATTATCTTATTAATATCTTATTATCTTATTAATCTTATTCGTCAATCTTATTTTCTTATATAACTCCCGCCAGAGAGAAGCATGAGAGCGGCCACTAGCCTGCTTCAGGCCAGAGCTAGGAGCATTTTCGAGACGCCATCTACCAAAGTGCGCCTTTACTACGTTCATTAGGTGCATTTTCGCGATGGTAACACATTGTCTATAAACTAGACATATATGTAATACTACTATATTGCTAAATGAGAGAGAAGTCCGGCCTACTGAAATATACTACCTGAAACGCACGCTGCCTCTTGAGTCCCGAACCACAATAGGTGTTGTAAGCCTTAAGCCTTAAGAAATTGACCAATCACAGTCCATTATTTTCCTCAAATTAGACTGTGATTGATCAATTTCTTCAGTCATTCACTGAATGACTTAAAGCTGACTATTGTGGGTCGGGACTGAGGCGTGCGGGATGAGAGAGAGGTTCCTTGTTTCCTCTCTTATCCTTGTCTGGTTCATAGTATAATCGAGAAGAATGTGATACAATCCAAGTTAAAAGTTAGAGATAATATGAAAAGCAGTGACCACTGAATGACTTAAGCGGGAAGTACACACTCTTGCATAAAGGCATAATACACACGCATAAGAAAATTGACTAATCAGAATCCTCATTTCTATTGCCACAATGAAAATGAAGGACTTTGATTAGTCAATTTTCTTATGCGTTATGCATTATGCCTTTATGCAAAAGTGTGTGCTTCCCGCTTTAAGTGTCTTCTACAATAGCAGTAGGAGTAGTAGTAAGAAATAAGCAGTAAGTAAATAGATCAATCACAATCGATTACTTTTGAAACGTGAAAATGGAATTGGTCAATTTGCTTACTGCTTATTTCTTACTACTACTCCTACTGCCATTGTAGATGACACTTTAAGCTTATGAACAAAAGTTTAAGATATAAAACAGATGTATAGATTTTTTCTTATTTATTAGTATTCATTTATCGACTTATTATTAAGAAAAACAAAGCAAAGATTGTTCCTAATTCGGAGATTCAGTTTATGTTTAGAAATTAGCCGACTTAGTTTTTAGTTCAGACTGTACTAGACAAAGACAGAGCGCTGTTCGAGACCTACAAGCATGCTCTCTCTCATCCCGCAATATTCAAGAAGTAGCGCGCGTTCTAGGTAGTATATATTTCAGTGGGCTTTTCTCTGCTCTCGCTGTTATCGACGTAACGCTACCGCTATCGCTATCGACGTAAGGCTTAAAGCTGACTATTGTGGATCGGGACTGAGGCGTGCGGGATGAGAGAGAGGTTCCTTGTTTCCTCTCTTATCCTTGTCTGGTTCATAGTATAATCGAGAAGAATGTGATACAATCCAAGTTAAAAGTTAGAGATAATATGAAAAGCAGTGACCACTGAATGACTTAAGCGGGAAGTACACACTCTTGCATAAAGGCATAATACACACGCATAAGAAAATTGACTAATCAGAATCCTCATTTCTATTGCCACGATGAAAATGAAGGACTTTGATTAGTCAATTTTCTTATGCGTTATGCATTATGCCTTTATGCAAAAGTGTGTGCTTCCCGCTTTAAGTGTCTTCTACAATAGCAGTAGGAGAAGTAGTAAGAAATGAGCAGTAAGTAAATAGATCAATCACAATCGATTATTTTTGAAACGTGAAAATGGAATTGGTCAATTTGCTTACTGCTTATTTCTTACTATTACTCCTACTGCCATTGTAGAAGACACTTTAAGCTTATGAACAAAAGTTTAAGATATAAAACAGATGTATAGATTTTTTCTCATTTATTAGTATTCACTTATCGACTTATTATTAAGAAAAACAAAGCAAAGATTGTTCCTAATTCGGAGATTCAGTTTATGTTTAGAAATTAGCCGACTTAGTTTTTAGTTCAGACTATACTAGACAAAGACAAAGCGCTGTTCGAGACCTACAAGCATGCTCTCTCTCATCCCGCAATATTCAAAAAATAGCGCGCGTTCTAGGTAGTATATATTTCAGTGGGCTTTTCTCTGCTCTCGCTGTTATCGACGTAACGCTACCGCTATCATTCGTATGTACTTGACCGGAAAAAAACTCCGATTGGAAAACTACTCTTTTATATCGTTTGTATTTCGTATGAAGAGTTTTGAAGTGCAGTTGAAAAGATTTGTGAGTCATTCTATTACTTGTAATTAATTGTTATTTTTTGGACCATGTATTTAGCCGGAAATAATAACCGGAGGTAAATTAAACAAAATTTCGGTATGGTACCGTTTGTATTTCGTATGAAGAGTTATGAAGTATCATTAAAAAGATTTGTGAGTCATTCAGATAATTTTAATTAAATATTAAAAAATCATGTATTTGGCCGAAATATCGATCTCAAGCGCTGCTGTGGAAGTACCGTCAGGCACGATCGGTGTATTATCTAGTATTTCAATACTCCTGGTTTTTTTCGATCGCATCAACTTACTGTTGCCGATATGGTAGCGTGACGTTTCGACAATATAATGATAAAAATGTTTGCCGGGCATTAGCAAGTTGATGCGATCGAAAAAAAACCAGGAGTATTGAAATACTAGATAATACACCGATCGTGCCTGACGGTACTTCCACAGCAGCGCTTGAGATCGATATTTCGGCCAAATACATGATTTTTTAATATTTAATTAAAATTATCTGAATGACTCACAAATCTTTTTAATGATACTTCATAACTCTTCATACGAAATACAAACGGTACCATACCGAAATTTTGTTTAATTTACCTCCGGTTATTATTTCCGGCTAAATACATGGTCCAAAAAATAACAATTAATTACAAGTAATAGAATGACTCACAAATCTTTTCAACTGCACTTCAAAACTCTTCATACGAAATACAAACGATATAAAAGAGTAGTTTTCCAATCGGAGTTTTTTTCCGGTCAAGTACATACGAATGATAGCGGTAGCGTTACGTCGATAACAGCGAGAGCAGAGAAAAGCCCACTGAAATATATAGTACCTAGAACGCGCGCTATTTCTTGAATATTGCGGGATGAGAGAGAGCATGCTTGTAGGTCTCGAACAGCGCTTTGTCTTTGTCTAGTACAGTCTGAACTAAAAACTAAGTCGGCTAATTTCTAAACATAAACTGAATCTCCGAATTAGGAACAATCTTTGCTTTGTTTTTCTTAATAATAAGTCGATAAGTGAATACTAATAAATGAGAAAAAATCTATACATCTGTTTTATATCTTAAACTTTTGTTCATAAGCTTAAAGTGTCTTCTACAATGGCAGTAGGAGTAATAGTAAGAAATAAGCAGTAAGCAAATTGACCAATTCCATTTTCACGTTTCAAAAATAATCGATTGTGATTGATCTATTTACTTACTGCTTATTTCTTACTACTACTCCTACTGCTATTGTAGAAGACACTTAAAGCGGGAAGCACACACTTTTGCATAAAGGCATAATGCATAACGCATAAGAAAATTGACTAATCAAAGTCCTTCATTTTCATTGTGGCAATAGAAATGAGGATTCTGATTAGTCAATTTTCTTATGCGTGTGTATTATGCCTTTATGCAAGAGTGTGTACTTCCCGCTTAAGTCATTCAGTGGTCACTGCTTTTCATATTATCTCTAACTTTTAATTTGGATTGTATCACATTCTTCTCGATTATACTATGAACCAGACAAGGATAAGAGAGGAAACAAGGAACCTCTCTCTCATCCCGCACGCCTCAGTCCCGATCCACAATAGTCAGCTTTAAGCCTTACGTCGATAGCGATAGCGGTAGCGTTACGTCGATAACAGCGAGAGCAGAGAAAAGCCCACTGAAATATATACTACCTAGAACGCGCGCTACTTCTTGAATATTGCGGGATGAGAGAGAGCATGCTTGTAGGTCTCGAACAGCGCTCTGTCTTTGTCTAGTACAGTCTGAACTAAAAACTAAGTCGGCTAATTTCTAAACATAAACTGAATCTCCGAATTAGGAACAATCTTTGCTTTGTTTTTCTTAATAATAAGTCGATAAGTGAATACTAATAAATGAGAAAAAATCTATACATCTGTTTTATATCTTAAACTTTTGTTCATAAGCTTAAAGTGTCTTCTACAATGGCAGTAGGAGTAATAGTAAGAAATAAGCAGTAAGCAAATTGACCAATTCCATTTTCACGTTTCAAAAATAATCGATTGTGATTGATCTATTTACTTATACTGCTAATTTCTTACTACTACTCCTACTGCTATTGTAGAAGACACTTAAAGCGGGAAGCACACACTTTTGCATAAAGGCATAATGCATAACGCATAAGAAAATTGACTAATCAAAGTCCTTCATTTTCATCGTGGCAATAGAAATGAGGATTCTGATTAGTCAATTTTCTTATGCGTGTGTATTATGCCTTTATGCAAGAGTGTGTATTTCCCGCTTAAGTCATTCAGTGGTCACTGCTTTTCATATTATCTCTAACTTTTAATTTGGATTGTATCACATTCTTCTCGATTATACTATGAACCAGACAAGGATAAGAGAGGAAACAAGGAACCTCTCTCTCATCCCGCACGCCTCAGTCCCGATCCACAATAGTCAGCTTTAAGCCTTACGTCGATAGCGATAGCGGTATTCGTATGTACTTGACCGGAAAAAAACTCCGATTGGAAAACTACTCTTTTATATCGTTTGTATTTCGTATGAAGAGTTTTGAAGTGCAATTGAAAAGATTTGTGAGTCATTCTATTACTTGTAATTAATTGTTCTTTTTTGGACCATGTATTTAGCCGGAAATAATAACCGGAGGTAAATTAAACAAAGGTTCGGTATGGTACCGTTTGTATTTCGTATGAAGAGTTATGAAGTATCATTAAAAAGATTTGTGAGTCATTCAGATAATTTTAATTAAATATTAAAAAATCATGTATTTGGCCGAAATATCGATCTCAAGCGCTGCTGTAGAAGTACCGTCAGGCACGATCGGTGTACTATCTAGTATTTCAATACTCCTGGTTTTTTTTCGATCGCATCAACTTGCTAATGTCCGGCAAACATTTTTATCATTATATTGTCGAAACGTCACGCTAACATCTCGGCAACAGTAAATGTTTCGCCTGTGGACGATGCAGGACAACGTTTTATTTATAACGTTATTTCAACATATAAGTAACGTAGCAATCAATTTTGCATTATGACATATTCTTGTTGCAAAAACCTCACAAATGAATCGTTCCTCATGTTAATAAACATTACTGTCAGTATGTATGTTAATAGTATGTAGATATAATAGTTAAATATACGCATGTCGTTCGCGCATTCAGAATTATTTTCCTCGAAACCTACTGCTTGATTTAAAAATTGGTTGTCAGCCACTCTTTATTACCTTGTACAACCCTGGTAAAAGGTTTTCCTATATATTTACTATTAATTTATTCGACAATCGCGCGTCAATATTTTACTTTATTTTAGAGAAAAGGCGCAGATTATGTCGTTTTCATCAACACGTCCTCAGAATTCAACGGCAGTGACAGCGATGCTCTGTCCGAGGAAGCGATTTCTTGAGAAAAAATTTGGAAGGAAGCTTATTCTTCATCAAGTTAAGCGCGTTATATCCGTTGACACCAAGTTTAAATACAATGAGTGACAGTCGATCAGATCGCTGCTTTCGTCTCAGGTGTACGCTGAGGTATTTCTATTGTTGGTTGAAGAAACCTTCGCTAGATATCATAATTCGGGGGACATGCTGTAAAAGGTATTGTAATTGTTCTGTAAAAAGAATGTATCTGTTTTTGTGCGTTTTTTACATATACCTATATAATATATATAAAATAAGATACATTATCTGTTTTAGATAATCAACAAATCTCACATCAAACGCACCAATTTATGAATTGCTGCTATGAATGCCAGTTTTTGCTTTTCTACATTTAAAAGATGCCACAAAGTTTTATGGATCTTTTATTTTTTTAAGTCCTATTCTTTTTGGCAAGTTTATTTTATTCTTAAAGACACGTTTTTTGTTATTATATTTGACAACTCATATTTTAATTATGTTTATGAATTATAATAAATTGCATTGATAGGACTAAACTATTGTTTTATTTCGTATGAGGTTTTACTATAGTATTTAAATCATTATGTTGTTCTTATAGTCCTGAAAGTCGTCTATGATAAGCAACAAAATTACCTGGTATTTTCTGCAACAACATCTATCAGTCTGAAACATTGAAATCATGTTAATTATGTGTTAAAAAGAGATACGTAATTTCACATGTAAAGCAATTATACCTATATTGCTTTGCCAATATATCATCGTTGCTAATTCTTTAAGTTTAC
>NW_022639735.1:196964-202614 GCF_010583005.1 Odontomachus brunneus | reverse complement strand
AATTATACCTATATTGCTTTGCCAATATAGCATCGTTGCTAATTCTTTAAGTTTATAAGATTTTGCAGTAAATTGAAGATCAGCTCTGATATCTAATTCTATGAAAATATGGCAATTAATTTCGGTTGTTACAACAGACAACCACATTGACAGTTTATTGTAAATAATATCATGAAATTTCAATGCTTTCTGTGGAGCACGAGAGCTTTTCTGTATAATTATATTATGATTAGATATTAACGTTAATAATACTGTAAATATATTCTTTGGATAAATAATTGTATATTCTAAAATAACTATACGTATTCATGCTATTTAACGTATTAACGATAATAATTTTGTTAAAATTTATAGGCTAACGGCGGTATTGTACATGTTTATAAAAATTAAAAATACGCAGGAATAAATTTAATGCATTTATTCATTTAGAAAAAAAAGAATTTCTTTCGGCAGACTTACGCGTAATTTGATTTTGTATGTACTGTAGAATACAAAATACAATAGAATACAAAGGTTTTTTATCTTTTATAATCGTTCGTCGTTCCTTTCAATTATTTTATTTTATTTTATTTTATTATTCTCTTGCCAACTTCAATGCTTTCTGCAAAACACAAAAGCCTTTCTATATAATTTTATTATTTTATTCTTAAAAAAATAATAGTTTCATTTAATAGTTTCATCCAAACTTCAGCCAGACTATTTATTGCATCATAAGAAAAGATAATCTTGTGATGTTCAGTTTTTAAAATAATTTTAGTATTTTTATATAGAGATTTTAATAACTTTAACTTTCTTGATATACTTCGATGACTAGCGAAAATTGAAATTGCAAAGTAAATAAAGTGTAAACAACACGAAGGTGATAAAAGTGTAAGTGAAGCGTTTACAAAGCGTAAATTGAAACATCTAAACATAAAGCAAGCGTACCCGCTTCGTTTACATTTTATTTATTCTCCAATTTGAATTTTTGCCAGGGCCATTGTCCATAAACATATTAAAACATTTTTCTTATATAATGTGATATAACTCGTATATATATACCATTTAATTATCTTCGTGAATAATATAAATCGCAGCGATGGGAGTAATTGATTCGTTTTGTGTACAAGATTTTACTGTAGTATTCAAATTATTATATTGCTCCCATAGTCCTGAAAGTCGTCTACAATAAGCAACAAAATGACCTGGATATCCTGCAACAACACCTATCAGTCTGAAACATTGAAATCATGTTAATTATATGTGTTAAAAAGAGATACGTAATTTCACATGTAAAACAATTATACCAATATTGCTTTGCCAATATCAATATCGTTGGTAATTCTTTAAGTTTACAAGATTTTGCAGTAGATTGAAGATCAGCATCCAATTCTATGAAAATATGGCAATTAGTTTCGGTTGTTACAACAGACCAGCCACCACATTGACATGGTTTGTTGTAAATAATATCATGAAATTTCAATGCTTTCTGTAGAGCATGAAAGCCTTTCTATTTAATTACATTATAATTGGGCATTAACGTTAATTGCACTGTTTCATGCTCGCCACACTTATTGCATTTCTCCATTTGACGGGAACTTGGCATTGAATTTAATAGTTTCATCCAAACTTCAGCCGGACTATCTATTGCATCGTAAGAAGAGATAATCTCGTGATGTTCAGTTTTTTTAATAATTTGAGTATTTTTATACAAAGGTTTTAATAACTTAAACCTTTCTTTATACACTTCATGATTTGGGCCGTTGTCCATAAATTTGAAGATAAACTTAAAGAATGAGTTATCAGAAGTTTCGGCGATGGAAAAATATTCAGGATTATCTAAGATACTGGTGAAAATAATTTGTGCAAGAGAGTCAAAAGGGCAAGTATTTCTTAAAAAATACATTTTACCTTCAATTTTATAAGTTCCACATAAAGACGCATTTTTCAATAAATAAAGTTTTATGTTCTTAGTGACTAACTTATTGTTTAATGTTCAGGATAAGCAGAAAAGAACTTTGAATGAGATGGTTTATGTTCGAAATGCTCTTTTGTTTCTAAATCAGTAGCCTTCACTTGTTCTACCTTGATCGAGTCATTTTTAATTTTGCTGCTGATAAATAGCGTTGATTCATGATTGAGAGTTTTCGAACTCTCAGTAGTTGTTCCGATTATTTCACATGACGTCAAATTATCCTTAGAATTTAATAACGCTGAAATCGACAGATCTCCTGTGTCACAACTCGTATTAATATGTATATCATTAATTAATTCCTCAATGTTTTCATTATTTGATTCGGCATTCCAAATATATTCCATTCTTTCTTCGTTTTCATTAAATGAAAATATAGATTCGGCTTTTCCACGCCAGTTTTCTCTTGATAATAAATCTGAATCATTAAATGATCTAGAATAACAATGTTCCATCCTTGAATTCTGTGTATTAACATAAAATTTAGTTGAGCTTGTTTTTGCTTGAGCCGTAGTATATTGTTGAAAATCTTTTGGCTTCCAGGTTGGTACTATATTCTTATTCACAACAAAATTTTGCATTTTTGCTGAAAAACTTCGTGTACCCCTTATTAAATCACGGAGATGAATTTTGATAAAATTATCAATTCTTTGTGGAAGTGCATAGTTCTTAAATACTTCATTCTTTATATCATGAAAAATTCTCTCACAATAGCTTGTGGTTGGGTGACTTGTATAAAAAGGAATACACACTGCTGTCCAGAGTGGAAATTCTTTTGCAAGTCTTAACAATCGATCGATTAATTTAGGTAAATAGAAATAATTATTATTGGCGCCTTCCTGAACTACTGATTGTGCTGCAACTTTTATATATTCAAAAAGGTCATTGATTCTAATATTGTCATCGTTTACTTCGTAAGCGTCATTATTTAACAGATCATTATTAAAATCGGTAATTTGTAAATAATTATCTATATCAGTAGGACGCTCTTTTATTAACATCTCCAATTTTTTCCTTGATTGTTCAGGTGTTTTTCAGGTGTTATTTGTGGATCTAGCAATTTTAAATTTACGGTTGAATCCTCGTAATATTGAAGGCCAACAATGCACGTTAGTGAAAATATTTCGATAAAATCCTGATAACTTTGGCAGTCTATCATTAAAGCGATGCATCGAATATAGAAGTCGCGTACAGGACGTAAAGGATGATTTTTTAAAGCAGGCCATTGACAAATCATGTGGATTAAATATGCAACGTCAACCCTTATATATGTTGATATCCACTCTCTTGAAACATATTCTGCTGCGGAGACACCATTGAAACAAATTTCAACATATTTTTTTATGGTAATATCATTGAAAGCCTTTGAACAAGCCAGTAACATTGCTCTGGAATAATCCACGACCACTTGGGTTGGCTTTCGAAATTTGACCATACGTAGCCACAATTTCAACCAGTGTTCAATTGTCTCAGTTTCTTGTGATTCTGTTAGTAATTGGTATACTGCCAAAGACGTATTGTCAAAATGTACGGCAATCACGTATAGAAAAATATGAGCTGATTTTGTTTCCAGTGATCTCTCTTTAATTTTCTAACAACACTGCCAGTTGCGTCAATACTAATAGAAGAAGAATTTTTATGCATATTGTGATATTGATCATAAACACTGATTTGTTCACCAGTGCCATAACATACTTTGAATGGCACATAACTTACTAAAGCAATAGCACCTTTATAAGGATTTTCGAAATTTAAACGATAAATTGCCTGTATAACATCTTCGTTCTTCATTTTTGCGGAACCTAATTCTTCATCAATTGCTTCTTTCTTAGCATGTCGAAGTATATCTAATGAAGGTATTATTGGTGCATTAACATCTCCAAGACGCATATCTTCTCTCACTTTTCTTTTTCGCAAGTTTGAGCATCCTTCTGTAATTGCTGCTTTGCTTATTTGTTTCCGTTTCTCCCCATTTAAAGGACGCTGCAAAACTTCATGAATTTGACCTCTAGTATCTCGGGTTTTCACACGTATCCAAAATTCACCAGTATTGGCTGACGGTTCTGTTTCAACAATTCCTTTGAAGGTGTTACCACATTTTTTACTCTTGCAACTTCCGATGATCTTGATATATTTGCTATGAGAGGATACATTTATATCTCCTCTCACAAATGTGTATGCACAAGGCAAATGATGTTGTCGATAAAATGCATCAGCAATAACGTTAGTCCATATCCATGGTCTTAATGTGTGCTTGGAACTCTTGTTTCCGAATTCAAGTGGTTTAATTTGTTCCCATTCGTTTAAAGTCAATATTAAGTCAAACCAAGTGTAATTGTTATCACAAGTAGAATTGAATGAGGCGTCATTAACTGATTCATTTACTGATTCATTATTGCTTTCAGTAGAAACTGTTATGTTCGTAGATGGATCCAGTAGGTCAAAACCCATTTCTCCTCTTGCAAGAGAAAGTATTTTTCGTCTATCATATTTAACATTAACCCACCAGTTATGGGCACTCCATGCATGTTGACATCTCTTACTCATTTTCTTCCAAATTTGGTCCGAGTAATTAGGTAACTTATCACCATAGATTTCCGAGAATTCCTTTAAAATTGCCACTGCAACGTCAACAGTTAATTTAATTTTTCTTGGCATTTTTATAATATATAACGTATAAGTATCAATCGTATATATAATAAGATTCTTTTATTAAAATTTAATATGAAAAACTTTCTAAGACTTTATTAAGATATTGCAGTCTGTTCAACAATCAATATTTCTCTTTGATACTCTTTTGTTTATCCATGATTAAATGTGACAGGCAAATGTTATGGCGCCTTTTTTAATTTGGGCGTACAAAATTTTCGTTACTTGTCTGTATTTATAAATGAAAATTCTTTATAAAAATTATTTTTTATAAATAAAAGTTATTATTTGTGAAGAAATGAGAAAAAATTAATAATAATTTAATTACATATGTATAAAATATACAATTGTATACGAAATTATATACAAAATATCACAAAATGTAATATCAATTTTATTTAAAAGTACAGCAAAAATGAAAATAGTAAGTATAAGAAAAACATGAACTTAAAAAATTATCGATGTAACAAATTTTATCCTATTAACAAAGTATATACCATGTAAATCTTCATACATCTGTATTGCTTATACGTTAAAATGTATCAAGTTCTAAACTTCCAAGTATCAAAACAGAATAAAAATTGAGCACTCTACAAAGCGTCTAGGCTTGCGTGCTCCACAGAAAGCATTGAAATTTCATGATATTTACAATAAACTATCAATGTAGTGGCTAATCTGTTGTAATAACCGAAATTAATTGCCATATTTTCATAGAATTAGATATCAGAGCTGATCTTCAATCTACGGCAAAATCTTGTAAACTTAAAGAATTAGCAATGATGCTATATTGGCAAAGCAATATAGGTATAATTGTTTTACATGTGAAATTACGTATCTCTTTTTAACACATAATTAACATGATTTAACTATTATATCTACATACTATTAACCTACATACTGACAGTAATGTTTATTAACATGAGGAACGATTCATTTGTGAGGTTTTTGCAACAAGAATATGTCATAATGCAAAATTGATTGCTACGTTACTTATATGTTGAAATAACGTTATAAATAAAACGTTGTCCTGCATCGTCCACAGGCGAAACA
>NW_022639735.1:189037-196759 GCF_010583005.1 Odontomachus brunneus | reverse complement strand
TACACACTCTTGCATAAAGGCATAATACACACGCATAAGAAAATTGACTAATCAGAATCCTCATTTCTATTGCCACGATGAAAATGAAGGACTTTGATTAGTCAATTTTCTTATGCGTTATGCATTATGCCTTTATGCAAAAGTGTGTGCTTCCCGCTTTAAGTGTCTTCTACAATAGCAGTAGGAGTAGTAGTAAGAAATAAGCAGTAAGTAAATAGATCAATCACAATCGATTATTTTTGAAACGTGAAAATGGAATTGGTCAATTTGCTTACTGCTTATTTCTTACTATTACTCCTACTGCCATTGTAGAAGACACTTTAAGCTTATGAACAAAAGTTTAAGATATAAAACAGATGTATAGATTTTTTCTCATTTATTAGTATTCACTTATCGACTTATTATTAAGAAAAACAAAGCAAAGATTGTTCCTAATTCGGAGATTCAGTTTATGTTTAGAAATTAGCCGACTTAGTTTTTAGTTCAGACTGTACTAGACAAAGACATAGCGCTGTTCGAGACCTACAAGCATGCTCTCTCTCATCCCGCAATATTCAAGAAGTAGCGTGCGTTCTAGGTAGTATATATTTCAGTGGGCTTTTCTCTGCTCTCGCTGTTATCGACGTAACGCTACCATGCGGCGGCGCAACCATCGACATATAGAATGGACTGTTAAATGAGATGGTGGGGGTAGGACAGATGTAGAGTGAGAGGCAGACAATAGTAGGACATCTTCCGTCTCTTTTCTAAGTAGGAGCGTAGCGCATCGTAACAGAACCTTAATCATACTGATAATTTATAATAAATGTTTCAAAGAATTACTTGTGATTTTAGTCTAG
The DNA here is from genome assembly GCF_010583005.1 of Odontomachus brunneus. Taxonomy (NCBI): domain Eukaryota; kingdom Metazoa; phylum Arthropoda; class Insecta; order Hymenoptera; family Formicidae; genus Odontomachus; species Odontomachus brunneus. The sequence goes on along the minus strand of NW_022639735.1, from coordinate 195,920 downwards.
TGTAACATTTTTAATATTTAAAAAATATACTGTTTTTTATATAATAACATTTTATTAGTATTGAAATGAGAATAAGTATAAATACATATGTAAATAGATAGGTAGAAAAAGAAATACAACTCGATATTATATATGCAGTATTATTTATTAATTGGTTAACTGACAAAAATGTACCATTTTAACTTTTGTACTACATGATATTTTCGAGCAACATAATACGTAATAGAGATGTAGCGTGAAGTAATACTCTCGCTTGGGGCCTGACTTTTGCAGGATACAGTATTGCTGAAATTCCTGCAGCCAATCAGACTTCAGTAAACAGAGACGGAAGGTGTCCTACTGTAACGTCCGGATCTATTTTAGAACATTAATAATATATTATTATAGACCGAGAGGCCGACTTGTCTGATTTCAGACATCACTAGATATTTTATCCCTATGTTACTAGATGTAAGTACGTGCGCATATGCATATTCGCGAGCGTTAAAACATTATAATTAAAATGCCGAATGCTGCGTGCTGCTGGAGAGTCTCGAAATCGACGGATCTCGGATCGACCCAAAGAAACCGCTATCGCTCAGTGCGATAAGCCAACATAAACAGGAGCATGAAAGCTGAATCCTAAACACCACTCAGGACACCGACGCGGTGACATCATGCAAAGGAATTAATCTCTTCCTCGCCATAACTCCATGGACCAATCGGAGAACGACTCTCAGCGACAAAGCGACGTATAAAAGCGCGCGCATTTGTAGAGAAGGCAATATATATAATTATTTTCTTCTCATAGTTAGTCTCTGGTAGCTTCATGTACTTATTCAGTATATTATACTTAGTCGTAAAATCCGACTGTGTTGCAATTACTTTTGCCTACCCTTCATATTTCAAACGTTGCGAAATCAAATTCTGAATCGCGGGCCGCATCAACCCGCGTGGTATCGGAACATCCGAGGCCGAGCCAGGAGAACAAGCACCGCTGATTTTTCGCCAGATTCATCAATCGTTTCGCCAGGCTCCCGAGACCCAGGGTAAACTCGGTGAAAAGCAGAGTGACCCAAAAGCGGAGCCATCACTCTGTTGACCGTCCACGTAAGTCACTGATTTCACTACTTTCAAATTTCCCTATATAGTTATCTATCGTGGACGTAACACTACTATTGTCTGCCTCTTATTCTACATCTGTTCCTACCCCCACCATCTTATTTAGCAGTCCATTCTATATGTCGATGGGCGCAACTTATCCGTGGCGATAGCAGTAAGTTCCACCGGGGATCGTCAGATGGCGCACGTTGTACCATCTCCGTGTCCATCTTCGCGCCATCTCTACTCGTTTGGTTCTCTCTCACTCTACTGCTTTGGAAAATATAGGATACAAAAATGGTGCCATTAACCTCTTGTCGGAAAGCGACCTGTTAATTCTCTTGTAGATTTCTTCCTTATATTCGGCAAAAAGCTCTTGGATTATTTATGAAGGTAAATATAAGATTGTTCTGATATACGTAGATACGAGATGTATCATATCGATGAAGGATCTAAAGATTGTACGGTACGATAATCGGCGAACTCGCGTCCTTCTTTCAAGCGTATTTGTTGAATGAAACGGCGAAAGAACTTCCAGATCTTTCATCTTTCAGATTCATGCCGAATCAAGCACTAAAAGGGTAAAAACATAATTCGCACATATTAGCATGAACGTATGCTTATCGGTACCAATGTACTGCCTCCCTCCTTTCCCCCTACTTTCTCCCTACTTTCTTCTCCCGTCCTCATAAACATATATGTCAAATGTTATTGTTGAATTGATAAGTATTAATAACGTAAAAAATATAATATCGTTGCTTCGATGATACTTCTCTGTGTCATACAGTTACATTAGATTTTATCTTGTTTTTCAGTGATTTCTGGTCGGATCGACGATGAAAATCGGTAAATTCAATAGCGCTTGTCGCAACTCGACTTTCAAGGGGATACTCTTTTCAAGCGTAACACACATCCTTAACATTGAAATATTTTTGTTAGCATTATAAAACACAATTCTGTGTTTATTACATAGAATCGCGTTTCATAATGCCAGATTAGATTGTTAGGATTACCATCAGAACAATATATCTGCGCGAGATGTCGATGTTTAACGTCCGATCGTGCATGATCACGTGTGCGAAAACACTTTGGGAGAGAAGGGCAAATATTTTCGTTAACGTTGACTTGTTGATTAATCGATGATTGCTGACGTGCTTACAGAACTCACACGATTATCGTTAGATCAACCGATTTTTATGTTTGCTCGAGTTTCGTTCACTTTCGCGACATTAGCATCGACATTTCAGCGCCTACACTTATGTTTTATCGCATACGAGATGAATAAATGCAAATATTACGATATTGACGAGAAAAGATAAAACAGCGGGAATTTCTGGCGATAGGTTACGTACACATGAATCTTGTGTTTAATACAGTTGTGCAAATATAATAATCACAGATTGCTCTTCCCCTCTCTCGCTCTTTCTCTCGACTTCCCCGCGTGTAATCCCCGATAAGCTTGTTTTCCCCGATTTCTTTTACGTAATTAGTCATTTAACGGTGAATAATGCGAGAAAGATTAAACAACGGATGTGGAATTCTTCGAACGTGTTATTCTTCCAATAACATTACGTGTCCAAATATATATTATGTGGATGGTAGGCAAAACTTTATTTACGAAACGTATCAGACACGTCCTTGATGCTAACTTATGCGCAAAATCATGATATTCATTTTTATTTAATTATACCCCACTGCTATCACGCGGGTGATGCGATAATCAATTTATTTAATATATAAAAGGCGACCGAATTATTCGACAGTAGTACGCTCTTGAAAGCTGACAGACGCTCAACCATTTATCCTCCGTGTCAGAATGAAAATTTACTTGCTTGTTCTCTTGGCTCTAGCCGCGGTCGCCGTTGCTGTGCCCATTGAAGGTATTCTAGATAGCATAAGATGCTCTCTAAGAGCCAATTTTTTTCAACCTCTATTTAATTAAGTAAGCTGACTAATAGTTAAACTAAGCTCCACCTGTCTTTGTTTTTTCTTCAAATTAGACAAAGACAGATATATGATTTAACGGTTAGTTTATCAAGAAGTTGAAAAAATCAGCTCTAAAGGCATCAGATCTTATACTTAACTCGTCGTCGGAAAGGTGGAATCTGAGAGACCCCATCTTATTTCGTTTTTTTTAAGTCTTTAATATCTCTAGAATTTTTTTGTTAGCTATTATTAAATTTTAATATTCTACAAAATCATAAGAGATTAAAGTTTGAAAAATTATATAAGTACAATCAAAAAAAGAAGAAAGAAATCTACCAAATTCCACCTTTCTAATAACGGATTAAGATCGTATCAAGTTTATCTTCAGACATTATATGATTAGTTTGATGAATTTCGCTGGCTATAGAGAGTGGCTCCGAAGATGAACTTAAGACGACTTTAATACGACTATGAATATTAGGCTAAAATCATTTTGGATGTTTTCAAAACGTCCTGAGACATTACTCGGACATTTCGGGCACGTTTAGGACACTTCCGAAAAGTCCTGTGCTATTTGGGAGAGTATAATTTAGAAACCTATCGCTAGAATCTAACGTAACCTCGCGATCTATCGTCGACAGATATGTGACACTTAACGAAAACGCTCGTGCTCGGTACACGTATAAAGTCGAGTAAGATACGCTTTCGTTGAAGATCGCGCGGCGATACGAACGATGGATGATGCATTATGGAGCCGTTCTTGAAAAGGTTTCCAATCGAAATGATCCTGTTTCTCGTCGACTGTCCTATTACGGGCGTTCGGATAGTATCCGAAACGACCGGAAAGTTTCCGACACTTCATCGGGCAACCGGTCAATGTCGATTCCAATCGAGAGAGGAATATCTTCCGCGAGATTCTTGCGTCGCATTTGAGAGAGATCATTATCGTCTGTGTCTTATCCGTGGTGTGTGCTCCATTCGCTAAATTCTGAAACTACAATTTGTTTGCAGGTGACAACATGCAGGACATGTTTGATTTGGTCCCTGAAGATGACGTCCATTTCCGTGTACGTAGGGCCACCTGCGATCTTATCGGTGGTGGTATCGGTGATAGCCTTTGCGCCGCGCACTGCCTAGCTAAAGGATATCGCGGAGGTTACTGCAACAATAAACGTGTCTGCGTATGCCGCAATTAGCACGTAAGTTGCCGTTTGAATAATTATTTTTTCGTAATCGCGGTTACTTCGACGGTTGCTGATTTGTAAGTGATTTACAACACGAGGAAAACGATCCTTGCGTCTTTCCATCTGGTGTCGACTGGTGTAGCATATTAAGCCACAACAGTTTTGTAGAATTTTACGTCATTAATTCAGGAAACTCGCGTGTGTGTGTCATTAGCGTATATTCATACATTATATTTTTATATGTATTGATATCTTGTAATGAGGTTTTCTTTCGCAATTTTTACAGTGAATTCTTGAAGACATGGATGAAGAAACAATTGAAGGCTTGAACATTAACTACCTGTGGAAGCACGGAAAACACGTTTTGTTAAGATTTTACCAGCGCTTGTAACTCCTGTCCTTCTCCCTCATCTATAGTTTTGTTTATAATAAATATTTAGGTATCTATATAAAAATTAATATTACATTTTTGTATTACACTCTTGTTTTTGTATTACACTCTTCAAAAATACACATATACTGTACGCACAGAGAGAATATAAATCTTTTTTCATGTAAATTCTTTTCAGTTTTACCATGTTTTTGGTAGTGCAGGAATATCTTATCAGTCAGGTCTATTTTGTTAAGGAACATAATAAATATCGGTAGAAACATTAAATTTTTTAATGTCACATTTCTAATTTATTATTAGTAGTGCACATGCGAACGGAAAGAATAATAAATTACTGTAAAATGTTAATCTATTTCTCGTCTACAAAATTCTATATTAATATTTACTATGATAAAATTCTCTCCGTATATAACATATTATATTATGCATGCACAAACAGGGAAGTCGCTACATTTTTCGTTCAAAATTGCGTCTCGACTTGAATGCAATATGAACATATTTTGCGAATAAATGATATATCCTGCTTTTTTTTATTTAGGCACGTGATCGAAAACGCACGGAAGAGTAGGAAAAGTATGGAAATGATCATAAACTTTCATTATCGGAGCAGATATGGCAGTCAATCTTTACTGCAAACATTCGAAGAAAATTCATTTTGCAGTTTCTTCCAATTTCAATTTCAAGTTCCATATCAATTTGCTGGAAGCAAAAATTATTAAGACGCGGAATCTGGACTAATACGATAAGTTCAACACGGACAAGATCGTTTGCCATTGCTTACCTGTCACACACGCAAACGCCGATGCGATTCGAACCGGCATAATGACCACCGGTTCTTTCCGCGAGTATGCAGCGTGACTTGCACGCTGCGTTACTGAACTTGCAAGTGATCCTGCGATATTTTCTGGTACGTCCTTCCAACAAGCTCTGTAAGAGCTTCAAAGTTTGATCCGTCTCCTGAAATTGCCCGTTTCATTATCCGTAAGTTAATTTTAAGATCAGTGATTATGGTAAACGAGAATACTATATATGCACAAATGAATTCAATAAGTAATTTAGTATTATCTAGTTATATATTGTTTTGCTAAGCTATTGTTATGTTGTGTACAAACCTTCGGTTAGCGCTGCCACAGCGGCGATCACGACAACAACTAGAAAAGCAGCGAGAACGTGAAGTCTCATGATTGCGAAACATTCTGCGGTTCAATTTGAATAACTGATCTCTTTTCGTGTTTATTTGATTTCTTATATAACGAGCGCGGGAAAATCCTATGATCGAGATTGAGATTCGTCTTTGAGCTTAATTATCCAAGAGGAACTTGTGAGATAATGAAATCATAATATCTGATTGCTGCACAGCGAGTTCGCGCTGTAATCGCGGTAATCGATACTCTAGTGATACTCGAGTTCGAGTGGGAGACACGACGGTTTATACGCGTTGACTGGCGTACTGCAGCGTCAAAGTGAATTAATCGACCAGGATCTATTATGCGATCTCAATCGAAATTACACATGCATCGGGAAGAAAACATATGAAGCGATCGTTGCGTAACTCAGCTCTCCGAGAGAGACGAGCTAAAGCGTCGATATTTAAAAGTGTTGCATAACATAATACTCGATACGATATCCGACACTGTGTTTTGCGACGATATATGAGAATTTATTCGTTTTACTATTCCTCTTGCGCAATAATAACGGTTACGGCGTCGGCAACGCTCGCCGATGGTTTGTATTTGTTTTAATAGATCGCATAAATATGTTTCTCATCCATAGATTGCGCGATTTATAGTTGACGGTATTTACGTATTCAAAATGTGTACGCGATTAGTAGCTGGCATACTTGAAAATCCAGCACGAGCTGTTAATATTCCTTTCTTTTATGTCGTCCATCTCTTTTTGCAATGCAAGGAGAATGTGGTTTTTTGTTACCTGTAGATAAAGGACCCCGCACAAAACCTATGGAAAATGGTTTTCGGTCAAATTGGCTGAAATTTCACTATGTTATAGTTTTCGCCATGCTGATAAAAAGTTATCATTGCACCAAGTTCCAAAAGTCAATATTTCTCAAGATATAAAGGGTCAAAGTAGTGAAATATGGTCATCCGCAGTAGTAAGACGTATGTTATAAGTGATACATTGATATTTATTAAACGAAATAAATAAAAATCGATTTTTACATAAATATATATATATATATATATATATATATATATATATATATGTAATAAATATTTAGTTCCGCAATATATATGTATATGTATATACAGGGTGGGGCAAAAATATCGGACCGATGAAATATCTC
>NW_022639735.1:185900-188544 GCF_010583005.1 Odontomachus brunneus | reverse complement strand
TTCAGATCTTAAAAAGATCTATTGTATTTACTGATTTTAGCAGATTGATCTTGGGTGGCGTTGCCAAGGTAAAAAATCAATTGTTTTCACGGCTACTCACAATCAGTTTTGATTTTGAGTAGCTGTGAAAACAACTGATTGTGAATAGCTGTGAAAACAACTGATTGTGAGTAGCCGTGAAAACAACTGATTGTGAGTAGCTGTGAAAACAACTGATTTTGAGTAGTTGTGAAAACAACTGATTGTGAGTAGCTGTGAAAACAACTGATTTTGAGTAGCTGTGAAAACAACTGATTGTGAGTAGCCGTGAAAACAACTGATTGTGAGTAGCTGTGAAAACAACTGATTGTGAGTAACCGTGAAAACAACTGATTGTGAGTATTCGTGAAAACAACTGATTTTTGGCAACTGACCTTGGCAACCAAAGATCAATCTGCTAAAATCAGTAAATACAATAGATCTTTTTAAGATCTATTTAAGATCTGAAACAGTTTTTTGTAAAACTTATATTTTTCGAGATATTTCACCGGTCCGATACTTTTGCCCCACTCTGTATATACATATATATTGCGGAAGTAAATATTTATTACATATATATATATGTAAAAATCGATTTTTATTTATTTCGTGAATAGATATCAATGTATCACTTATACGTCTTACTACTGCGGATGACCATATTTCACTACTTTGACCCTTTATATCTTGGGAAATATTGACTTTTGGAACTTGGTGCAATGATAACTTTTTATCAGCTTGGCGAAAACTATAACATAGTGAAATTTCAGCCAATTTGACCGAAAACTATTTTCCATAGGTTTTGTGCGGGATCCTTTCTAATACGTTGTTATGAAACGATTTCTATTATTAATAGTACATATATGCTTTGAATTAAATGTTGAGATATGTATGACTTTCCGAGTGTCAAGGATTAACAATCGGAGGTTGATAATTAATATACTAATTCAAATTTAAATGTGTGAAAGTATGAAAGTTTAATTAATGTCGGATGTTTTGGAGACCGAAACTGTTCAGACTCGTTTGATCATTTCTGCACAGAGGCGCACTAGCAGATAAGGCAGATGGTGAAACTGCAACATTCGAATTGGGAACTTATCAGGCGACCAAGCCTGCAGCTTCTATTGTCATACGAAAGGCCGACCAGAAGGCGAGTGTTGCAACACACAGTGGGACGTATTGAGTGTGCTGGAGGTAATAGCTCTTCGATTTTCAATAATTAAAATTTCTCGGGAAAATTAACGTCGCAAATAAACCGCAAATATATTTTTTTCTCGTCGCAGTAAACCTCTGATATTGACAAAACGTTTAAGAATTAAGAAATGAGTAGATTATATTCATAACTCCGTTCGAATATTACGCGCACGTGTTAAACATTAACGTATCCATTTCATAAATTTCGTATTACTGAAAGTCTTCAGTCAACTATATTTACATCTAGCATATTTCTTATGACTGTAAATTGATTCAGAAAGCGGGAACATGTTTTTTGGATCAATCAACGATGATGAATGACGCGTGACTAGAAATGAAAATAATTGGTCGAGAATGTTTCGACTCGATCTATTGAGAATCGATCTATCGAATGGTAAGATATCCGCGAGCCTGAGTGTACAGAGGGCGTAGCATGTCATCAATTGCGCGACCATCTTCGACCTTTTCGCGCCGAGCAATTGTCACTGACACATCGATCGATATCGCTCCGCGCATTTTACACATCTTTTGTCTGTCGAAAGTGAGTTTCGCGCGGAAATAAATATCGGGCGTGCCGAAAGTAGCGATGTACGATCGTCATCGGGACATGTAGCAAGGGCGTTATTAGTAAGTAATCTTCTCATTTTTCGACACATACGACCGCGTACTTGTCGCGAGGTATCAAGTCGGCATCTATCACTTTTATTATTATTTTCGACTCATTCAAGTACCAATAGAATCGAACGGTCGTCGGATTTACTAATTGGGAAATAGAAATACGGTAATATAATCAGAGAGAAAAAGAGAATGTCGCGACGTCAAATCTCGGAAAATAGCGTCGGTCTGTTAGCGAAAGAGAGAGAGAGAGAGATACGAAGCGCGTTATAAGTATCAGAGGGCGACACTATCACGTCGCTAGCACGCATTTTCGACGAACGTTATGTATCGCGCACCATCTTTGATATCGATCTTTCCATATCGAGCTGCCGTCATGAACGCATCGATTGACATCGCTCCGTGTGTTTCTTCCGTCTGTCGAAAGTTAATCCGCGCAAAAATAAATACCAGGAATGCCGATGTACGATATGCGATCGGAGACGTATCGTAAGTACGTTATTAGGCAGTAATTTTCTTATTTCTCGGCATACACGACCGGTGCTTGTCGCGACGTATCAAGTCGGCGTATCACATTTTTACACTTGTTATTACTGTCCATTGGTACAAGTAATAATAATGCTCGGCGAATTTATTTATCGGGGATTAGAAATGCGATGATAATCAGGCAGAGAAAGATGCTAAAGATGCATACAGTGAATTTCGGGCGGTAACGTTGGTTTGTTAGCAGAAGAGGAAGAGAGGGGAGAGAGAGAGAGAGAGAGAGAGAGAGAGAGAGAGAGAGAGAGAGAGAGAGAGAGAGAGAGAGAGAGAGAGA
>NW_022639735.1:184053-185646 GCF_010583005.1 Odontomachus brunneus | reverse complement strand
AGAGAGAGAGAGAGAGAGAGAGAGAGAGAGAGAGAGAGAGAGAGAGAGGGAGAGAGGGAGAGACAGAGAGAAAGAGAGAGGAGTTGTTACTGTAGGAGTTCAAAATATCATATTGTATCAAAAATGCATATTGCTTAAACGTGATATCAGCAAACTGTGCGGTGAACGAGGAAAGAGTAGGGAGAGAGGGGATGACCAGCATACCGCAAATAACACATCGGAATTGCGACTTCTGACGATCAAGCGACGTCGAGCGTGAAATTTTCGTGACAAATATTTGATTTCATGTTTCACACCGAATTCCATGTCTCTGGTGGTGTCGTATCACATGCGACGAATAATAGACAATTTCTGGCAATCTGTTTTGCGTGTAACGTGGTAATTGGAAAATCAGATTTTCGACAGTGAGACGTGGGATACAGTTTAGATTGACGATATTATCTAGGTTTACACGCGCGTGTTTAAATAATAGCGTTTAAATGACACGGTGCACTCTTACCGACATCGCTGTGTTGTAGATGTGCCGTTTGCCGAGACTCGTCGAAATTTGCGACTCGCCCAGCCGAGAATCCAGAAAGGGCGATATCTCGACGAGCAGCCGGATAGCAAGAAAGAATGGACTAGCGGAGAATGCGGCACAACATAATCATCGTCCGTCTGCATGGTGAGTGCTTGTTTTGCACTACCTCCATCTCGTCAACGAGTTCGCGCGTGTATTCGAACAATGAATTTCAGAGTAAGACGCAAAAGACGCATCAGGCAGCTATTTAATAGCTGATAGTAAATTTCCTTTAATAAAGATCTCATCTATTCTAATTAAGAAGTTATACTACGGGGACATACCCGTAGTATACCCCCATAGATTCTGGTCCCGAAATCACGGCGCGGGTAAGAAAAAAGCGTGGTCGACGGGGAAAGAGAATAAACGGCGGGATAGATGCGGCAAGAGGCAGGCGGAAGGGGGTTGGCTGGAGGAGGAGAGGCTGGGAGCTGATCGAAAGAAAAGTGGGAAAATGCGACCAGGAAACCAATATGCTTTGTGCTACGGCGTGCAATTAAACGGCCGAGGGAGTTTACTGGCGATATTTTTCGACCAGCGATTATTAGGATTTTTCTCCCTCGCGTCCCCTGGGGCGTAACCAGATGATTCTGCGGTCTGAAGGGTTCTCGAGAAACAAATGCGGCGGCGGCCACCGCGTACGCGCGTGCTCTCTTTCTTTCTCTCTCTCTCTCTTTCTCTCTCTCTTTCTCTCTCTCTCTCTCTCTTTTTCTTTCTTTCTCGCTCGCTTTCCACGCGGACATTCGTGCGCGCGCGGCTTTCATTAAAAATCGGACTCATCATTCATATTCCTTTCGTCCCTCTCGGCGCGCGTCTTTGTCCCCCCTCGGCTCTTCTCGTTTCTGATGGGTCCGCTGTCCACTCGTTAAAAATGATTTCCTGTGCACACGAGCGTTCGCCATTCAACCGCTATTTAGACGGGGGACAACCACTTGCAGCTTGGGTGTGCTTTCGTACGTCCGCGCGTCCGATAGAATTTCGTGGTGAAGCGCGAATCGCGCGTATAATAATCCTTCGTTCGTTCGTTCATTTGG
>NW_022639735.1:143692-183412 GCF_010583005.1 Odontomachus brunneus | reverse complement strand
GAGAGAGAGAGAGAGAGAGAGAGAGAGAGAGAGAGAGAGAGAGAGAGAGAGAGAGAGAGAGAGATTTTTGAGGGACTTTCTAGAGCGAGCTCCCACGCGGGCTCGTCATCGTGACAAGCGTATGGACGACCTTTTACGGTCTCTTTGATAATGATTATAATAATAGGTTCCATTAAGACACTTTAACCGCTCTAGTAACCGATTATTATAATTTTGTAATTCATTACTTTAATTTCCGTGTCCCCGTGTGCCGTGGGCGAGTAATTGCAATCTCAAATAAAGTTAACGATTCATCATGGAATAACATAGCTAGGATACATTGTGTGTAATGATACATGCAAGAATATAATTTGCAGAACATATTCTGAATAATATGCAAAATGCGCTTATTTTCCAATTTATATATCTATTATCGTCTATTATGCATCGCGCGCCTCCACGCGTGTCTGTGAATGTGTTATTTACAATGGTGTGTTTGGATATCAAATAATGTTGAGCACACATTAATCATACGAAAACACTAATAAAACGAGAAGGAAGCGAACCGGGAAATGGGCTAAAACCGATTTGTCGGTCAATGTTAATTACAACAGTAATCGTCTGATGTATCTGCATTAATATTCCACGATAAGCATCATTTTTCACTTCCGCGTTGTATGCTTCCTTCATCTCTCAGCAGGAAATGCGATATATTTCCCGAAATATATTATCTGTACACGCTGTACGTACTAAAAATACAGGGCGCCAGAAGAATCCCGATAAATTTGCCTCGAACTGATTTTCATTCGTGTTCCAGAATTTTTAATCACGGGGAAATAAACGCGAGTTCCGATTTTGGGGACGCGTCGGCAATGCGAAAGGTCCGGGTCGGTCGCGCGCCGATACAAAACAAATCCAGTAAAACGTTTCAATTAAACAAACAAATTAAACTGCTCGCTTCCCGAAAATTTATCGTATTAGGGATCGATATTACACCCAGTGACCGTTTGTTTCACCACTTAACTGTGCAACGGAAATTAATATTACCCGTTGTTCTCTCATCTCTACGTGCATCGATCTGATAAATAAAATGTATACAGCGGGCGCTCGCGCGATCTCGCGTCGCGAGACACGCAGTAAATATCAGGAATGCAAGTACATAGGTATGTGAAGGTGTGTGTGTGTGTGTGTGTGTGTGTATGTATGTATGTGTATGCATGTACGATTCGTGACGTCGTGAAATATACGGCGCGTGCCAGCGAAGTAAAACACGGGAAGCGTTGCGCGCGTTAATGAGATATAACGCGGCATTCGTCGGCAATGAAATTGTAAATCACAGCGATGCTTGCAAATTGAGCGTTATTGCCCGGGAGAATCGCGTAACGCGACACGGACGAGCAATCATCTCGTGGCGGCCGTGAAACCCATTGCGACAGGGCCATGGCATTTTCGTAAACGCGACTCACCTCCGGCCATGTAGCACCAAGTCAATTTCGAAAGCCAGTTTCGATCCTACGATTCATCTGTCTGCTTGGCAGCGCATAAGGTAAAAGTACACATGTGTCCATGTCTGGACACTGATATCTAACTTTTTGGATGTTCTTATATTTTTCTTTAATTCTTTCATTCTCATTTTCATCTTTAAATGCGAATATTCTGATTTTCAACGTAGAATATGCAGAGTATCTGACAATTATTGATTCATCCATTCGCAGAGACATCGCTCTCACAGCTCATCTACCGTATCGTCCGTGATCACCCATCAATTTTCTTTAATTGGCTATAGTTGTGTAAAAATAATCTAACTCACAAAATTTTGATTTTTGTTACCGATGGAAGGTCCATACATCTTTTTACATAAAAACAATCTAAGCGTTATGCGTGGCTATAATTAATTGGAGAATAATTTTTATTTTTTATTAGTTGCGTTTTTATCACCCACTTTTTTAAAGATTATACTTACTATTGAAAGTCTTTAAGAAGACAAAAATGATCTATATTTAACTTTTTTTAAACGATTGCGCAGAACATCGATACTACATCTATACTTTTTCAATCATGTATCAACTTTTCATCTTCATTTCTCGTAAAACTTACTTCACATGGATTGAATCATTCTCGCATAACTAGGATCAATTAATAACTCAACTGCAAAACTGATTATTTGGGAATTGATAGAAGAACTTTATATTTGACGTGTTCTATTTGCACACAATGGATGTGTCATGAATTATCAGACACTATATATTCATTATATGTATATATATACAGGATGTCTCACACTCTCCTCCGGGCATTTTGTGGGAACGTAGAACAGGTTGCGGTAAACATAAAAATCTTATGTGTACCGTTTTGCGATATTCGCAATAATTATCGAGATATTAATTGTAGAAAATTTGTGAATGATCATGCAGAATATGGTAAATGAGTCATAGTAACGACGACTGCCGTCGTGTACTTATACTTTAGGTCAAATTGAACAAAAAAGTTTTCTACCATTTTGCAAATAATCACATAGATTTTTAATTATTAATTAAAGATGATGAGTGCATTATCACGCAAAATCGTGCAATAATCTTCTTTAATTAATAATTAAAAATCTATGTGATTATTTGCAAAATGGTAGAGGGCTTTTTTGTTCAATTTGACCTAAAGTATAAGTACACGACGGCAGTCGTCGCTACTATAACGCATTTACCATATTCTGCATGATTATTCACAAATTTTCTACAATTAAAATCTCGATAATTATTGCGAATATCGCAAAACGGTATAGGATTTTTATGTTCACCGCAAACTGTTCTATGTTCCCATAAAATGCCCGGAGGAGAATATGAGACACCCTGTATATATATAGAAAGTTTAAATATTCCTATTTAAAAAACCAAATAATAAGAATGTTCAGAGTTAGGTATCAGTATTATTATATATAGTGTCCAGGAATGGGGATACTTTTATTTTAATATCCGAAGTCTGGTTGTGAGAGTGCGAGAGCGATAGAAAGAAAGAGAAAGAGAAACAGAGCTTTGAACGACGTAGTAAACGCGATTGCACCTGTCATTCTGCGAAGACGCGTGGCGGTGCGATTGCGAAAGCTCTTGGCGGCAACCACTCGCACGGACAAAAGAGATCTCCGATCGTGCTCGTCGTCATTAACCGCAACCTTCGACGTGCTCGCACTTTCTATATGGCCATCAAATTGCCATCGCAATATTTTCGATTACGACGACAGTTAGTAGGCCGTCGGTTACATCCACTCCACGTGATTTACATTCCCCGCGTCACACGGCGGGTTTATTCGCGCCGTAAAAACGTCCCGAATCCATTTCCGCGTTCTCGTCGGAACGTTCCAATTACATTTGCGAGATCGACAATCGAAGAGAGTCACGTAATTTTGCAAATATATTTTCGAGATATGTAATTGGTCAGTTCACTCACGCGGCACGTCGACGTATTTCTGCGCGCCAGACGTTCCCCTCTCTCTCTCTCTCTCTCTCTCTTTCTTTCTCTCTCTATTCTACTCTACTCTCTGTAAAATAACACGTTCAATCAAGAGGCAGATCTATATCAGATATTCGCGCAGCCACTTACTTCCGCCTTCCTGGCCGACTTTTATTTAGTCTGTTTCGCTGCTCAATCACGCGGCGACTTTTTTTTTTATTGAAATTATCGATCGCGCGCGCGCAAGCGAGCGAGCGAGTGAGCGAGCGGACGGGTAGAGCCATCGCAAGAGCGAGCGACCGTCGTCGTTAACTTCAGAAGCCACGCAATCTTCCTCCAGGTGCATTAAGCGCTCTCCTCGCTTTCTATCTCACGGTATTACCGGCACTTAGGGAATTCATATTGCCGATATTTCCGCGATAAAGATACGCGCGAGTACTTGTAAACTATAAATGCTGACCAGGCGATTGGACAAGCGCAAAAAAATGGTCTGCGTTGCGAAAGAATTGTGTAATGTGATGGCGATGACGGGGACGATGTGGAGGGGTTTTAGAGCTCGCGTTAAATGTCCGCGGAATAATTATTATCGGCGCGTGAGCGCGCGGATTTTCGCGTTGTTTGCGCCACTCGCGAATTAGCAATTTACCCACGTAGAGTACTCTCGAAACAAGAAAAACAGAGAGAGAGAGAGAGAGAGAGAGAGAGAGAGAGAGAGAGAGAGAGAGAGAGAGAGGAAAGGGAGAGGGAGAAGGACCTGGGAAGTTGCGAGAACGAGAGAGACAGAGAGGGAAACCGATCGGCGTCCCGCTCTCGCTGCAAGATAAACGCAATTTGCTCGAAGGGAGGCTAATGCAGGAGTTAGTAGACAGGCGGTGCTGTAGGTCACGACATAATCCGATTTCCCGGGCGTTAATACGGGCGTCCCGGACCAGCGTCCGCGTGTACCCGCCCGTTACTTCTAAACCGGCCGTTTCCACGGTACAAGCTTCCGGACTCTTAACGACGCCCGATATCGCCGTTGTCATTAATAACACCGCCGATGCAACCGCCGTCGTTGCGCCGGGCCGGACGAAGCCGCTGCCCTTTCGAAAAGTCGAGTCGAATGGGTGGACAGATAACTTTGCTTTGCCTCGAGACATTCCCCCGAAGCGCGACAGTTTTTCCTCTACGTGTGAATTTTAAATACGCGACACGATAAATAATGAGTAAGGCACGTGTGATTGTAAGCGTGTATGCGTTCAGGGACAAACATGGCGGCGGCCAACTACACGGAGGGGATTTTACAGCGAACCGTGGAATAGATCGACATTCCGCAGTAATTCGTTATACTTTCGTGCGTTTATATGCGCTAAGGTAAATATCCCAATAATTTTGAACCTTGTCCGAATGATTGAAACACTAAAAATATATTTGTATTGAATATTTCTAAAAAAGTCTTTAAAATTTTGTTAAAAGACATTTCTTCATGTCAATTTATAATATTATTTAATGGTTATTCAATTACTAAGTCTGTATTGTTTAGTAATCAGGAGATTATTCATTCTTCAATTTATTTACTGGCACAATTATCTAGTATATCTTTCATTAAAATTATAATTGATATTTATTGATTATTTTATATTTATCACTTTTTTATCTTTGACAAAAAACGAAAAAAAAAGATTCTATGTGAACATTAATTTTCTTTGTAATTTCACTAATTATTTACTAATAAAAATGCACAATTGATCGTGCTTTATTACTAGTTTAGTTATTGGGATATTTACTTTATCACATATATTTTAGGAACTGATATGTGCTATTGGTTTCTAGCGAAACCTGCTATACAAAATAGACGTTCCTGATAGTATATTCGTGGACCACTAAAAAAACATAGTAAAATTGAAAAGAACGTATGTAAAAAAGAACCTAATTGAAAAGAACGTATATGAAAAAGTCCCAATTGTACTTGTTTTGTATGAGGAATTGTAATGTCTATAATTTAATAAGCTATATACATTAATTATATATAATTTATTGATTTATAATTGCGTAATGTGTGTGTGTACACTTTAACAAACTATATTCATTCTACATACAAAACTCGCATACAGTACAATCGGAAAGTATTTGGACATCATCCCGAAACGTGTCAATATCCACTATCGTATTGTCTGAAATGGGCAATATGCATTCGCGTATACATTCTGCAACTTTTCCGAAGTAAGTAGAGTAACTTTTAACATCCGGCATATCATCTATTGGCACGTTTCAGTGTCTCGGAATAGTGTCCAAAAACTTTCCAACGGTACTGTAGTTGTCACCAATATAGTTGCCATCAACCATGTGTCTTTCTCTGAGATAGAGAAATATATAGTCATCGAAAGAAAAGTTCAGCTTGATGAATTTTAAAACGAATTATATCCAACAGGAAGATTAATCTCTTGAGAATAATTGAAAAACAGCGTCTCTTTCTCTTTCTCTCTTTATTTCTCGGATATCGCATGCGTTCTAAAATTTATCGAGATAAAAATACTACAATCTTTCTTTCGCCGATTGTACGTTTACGCTCGCAGAAATAGATGTGAACGACATTAGCGAGTTGGGGAAGGAAAAATCGCGAAGGTCACTGCATTTTTCGACAATAGTAAGAAACTGGCACAGTGACGTGGCAAAACGAACAAATTAGAGCAAGTAGACGAGACGTGTAAAACTAAACGCGATAGAGTCGAAAAAGATCAGCCGAATGGAACGCACACGCGATCGCGCGAACTTTAGATGTTTGTTGTAATGATCTTATTTTTTTGGACTCGTTCCGAAGTGCGAGGATGCAGCGAGAAAACAAGAATAACAACAACAACAACGTGGTGCGAGAGACCTAGAAAAAGCCCGGATCGGGTTAACGGGGTCGCTCTGCTCGGACAGCCGTTGCGTCCTTTTCTTGTGGCTTTCCCTTAAATCGCCTCGGTCTCTGGCATCCCTCCGCCCTCGTCCCATACCCCATTTCCTTCTGTTGCCTTCGTACCGTTCCGGCCACTCCGGAACACGTTTCGGTCGATCGATTTCGCAGTGGATACGCAGGCGGTCGGGACGGCGGAGCGCAGGAGAAGCCGGAAAAGCGCGCGTAGAGGGCGAGTTAGGGGTGGCCGGGTGGGACGGGAGAGGGGGGAGCGAGCATACAGGTCGGAAGGGAAAAAAAGGAATGCTGCCGCGGAAACGAGATCGCGAAATAAAAGGGTTGCTAGAGCCGAGTGCGGAATAGAACGGGAGAGAAAGAGAGGAGGAATGAGGAGGGGCGCGAGAAAGGAGGTACTGCGAGAGATGGAGGGAAGAGAGAGAAATGATAGGAAGGCAGAGAGAGAGAGAGAGAGAGAGAGAGAGAGAGAGAGAGGGAGAGGGAGAGGGAGAGGGAAAGGAGAGGAACGAGAAAGGAAGGAAGAGAAAGGGATGACGGAGACCGGAAGTGCGAGAGACAGAGAGGAGACGCGGGAGACCGCGTTCAACTACCCACCTACGGGGTGAAGGACGGCTCGTTTGCTCCGGTCTCTGCCACCCCCGCGAGCCAACTACCCCCGCTGTCGACCATCTCTTTTTCCAGCGTTTCTTCCGCCGCCTCCGCTTGCCTCTCGCCGTGGTCACGCTCGTCTCCCTCGCTCCTACGTATGAAAGCATCCCTCTCTCTTCCTCCCCCCATCCGCTCCTCTTACGCCGTGTTTCTTTCTCTCTCTCCGCGGAGGAAAACAAATTCACCGTGGAGGGTGCGCTTTCTCCCTTCCCTTCCCTTCCCTACCTCGCGTCCTTCCACCGTCCTCCCAGCAGTCGTCCTCGCTTGTGCGGCGCTTTGAATGTAACTAATTAGTAACTACGTTCAGCGTGACGTAATAAGCAGACGGCTTCTGCCGGCGAGCTCGCCGCGGCGTGCAGCGCGCTCGTTATCGTTTTATTTCGAACTTTTCATCCTCTCCCTCCGGCTGCCATCGTTCGCCTGCAGCCCCCGTTCGCCATCGTTCGCACCGACGACGACGACGACGACAACGACAACTGCATCCCCGTGCTTCTTTCGCTCTTACCGCCTGCCTCTTTCTCCGCCACCCTTGGCTTTCTACCAACCCCGCTTTTTTTTGCAACGCCCTCACCGGGGGCTGAAAAGAATTCGATGCTAGCCGCCCGAGACGAGACCGCAACAGTCGCGCAAAACCATATCTCGGCTTACGCGCAGGTTTTTCCTGGCTTATTCGGATTCCGCGTACGTGAATTAGACGAGAAAAAAATAGCTAAGTTCGAAAACAATTGCGCGGGAGTAAATCCCCGCACCGAATATACACTCTATGTATGTATGTACGTATGTATGTATGTATCCCCGCGGGACTTTTCACCGCGCAGAAGATGAATAGAAAAACCTGACGTAATGCAACGTCCGAAAGTCCGTGCAAAGAGAGTCCGTTCGAGTCCAATTTATCGTCCCGTAATTCACTATCGTTAATGCAGTTTTTCGTCGGCACATTATTCCGCACTGATTAACCCTTTAAGTATCACTGGTACCAATAGGGACCACTTAAGATCGGGTAATTGAAACCTTATAAATGTGCTGTTTAGAGTATTTTTGACAATATTTCATTAAAAAAAAGTTACTAGAATATCCCATGAATTATGCGCCTTAAAGGGTTCATTCCACACCAACCGTAAAACAGTAATTTTGTATCAATATTTGATATGAAAAGAGTACATAAAACGTGAGTCTTTACTGAAAATAACAATCCGCTGGGTGAAGCCGTCCGGGTGTTTACTCGAAAAACGATCTCATACGATGCGAGAAATGCTCGTGACTCGACGATGCACATGGAGCTTCGGAGCGGCTTCAATTTTCGCGTATTTCGCCGAAGTTTGCCCGCGAACTCCCCGGATCGCGGCGACCTGGGTCGTCGTACAAGCCACGGGACGGATATGTAACTTTGGCCGCGATTAAAACTGCGCGAGCTGCCGCGGCGCGAATATCTCCCGTGATCGACGGTACGAGCGGGAGTTTCGCAAATACGGGTTGTTCCGACCAATCGGCCATACCGCCGGGAATACACCGTCATGAAGAGGCGATAATTAATTGCATACCCGCGCTATCGATTATTTATATTGCGCGAAGTATAACGTGGAACGAATGCGGGGCACGCGGTTCAAATTCGTGTCCTTCTCTCACGTCGACTCTCGTATTCCCACTTTTCGCCAATCACTAGAGACGCGTGCGCTCGGAAATTGACATATATTCGACTCATTATCACTATGACGTCCCCATTTTTCATCCCCCGTGTGACTTTAATTTGTACATTCCACGAATCGCCGACACAGACGATTGACGAGTGAAATTTTTTCTTCAAATAAATATAATTTCGTCCATAGCGGAATCCTCTTGTATACGCTCTCTCAAGAGAATTATTTTAAAATCAAGAGAAAATTATTTCGAACGCAATATACGTAAAGTTAAAGGAATCTCGTCCTTTACCTACAGTACAAGTCTTGTTCTTGTAATAAAGATTTTTTTTTGCAAGAGGGCATTCTATCTCAAGTGAACGTATTCTTCTTAATTCAAAAGGAGAGAAAGAGAAAAAATTAGAATAATATCTTTCCAAGTACATGTAAAGGCAGCAACTTTACTCGTCAATTTGTAAAAGTTGCGTCTCTTCCTAGATAGACTTTCATGATTATCACGAGGTGAGACAATCGATGATAGAGACTTTATAATTCTTTCAGTTAAATTAAATGTGAAATTAAACAATTCTATACAAAGGTTCTACGAGATATATAGCTTTACATATCTTTATATGTTAGATATCTTTATATGTAAGATATTAAACATATCTTTGGTCAGTAAGAGCTTAGATATTGGAGCAAATTTAACATTTATAATACATTATATTTGCTGTAATATCTGAGTCTCGGCTTTCATTAGCCAAAGATATATTTAATTATATGAAATTAATGTATCGTATTACATTAATTATTAAATTTGTATCGTACTATAATGTTATTTGCTGTATTTTTAAATGTTAAATGTTAAATTTGCTCCAATATCTAAGTTCTTACTGACCAAAGATATGTTTAATATCTTACATATAAAGATATGTAAAGCTATATATTTCGTAGAACCTTTGTATAGAATTGTTTAATTTCACATTTAATTTAACTGAAAGAATTATAAAGTCTCTATCATCGATTGTCTCACCTCGTGATAATCATGAAAGTCTATCTAGGAAGAGACGCAACTTTTACAAATTGACGAGTAAAGTTGCTGCCTTTACATGTACTTGGAAAGATATTATTCTAATTTTTTCTCTTTATTGTATTAATTGTATAAATTGTATAGATTATATAGAACTAAAAGTTACACTCCGATTTTATGTTACATTGCACATGACATGTTATTTGAAGCAAATTTAAGTACTTTTTTAGTATCTCTAAAATTTAATAATTAATTTAATGTAATATATTAACTTCATAAATGTAATAAAAAGAATGGTAAAGTTCCCATCATCGGTTGCGTTCAATCATAAAAGTTTATCTGAGCGGTAGATTTTCAATTAATGGTCGCTTCGTTTAGGAGAGGGATTCTTTTTCGGTAAAAGTTCTCACTTAGAATGTGGGATTACGGGAAATGGCATTTTGTGATTAGAATTCCTTTTTGTTGTGGGGTTGGAACACTTCCCTTTCGAACAAGATTACACTTTTCTGGGTGTGTATTTCAAATTGGCGACAGCAATTTTCCAAGATAACGCGGCTTGGAAATCGTAAATATACTCGGCTTACATAATCCCCGCAGCGGTGCGCTGCGTATCGTACAATCTAGAATCGAGTTGGAGCCCGAGGGCGGGAATTTCTCAGACGTCATTATTCCACCCTGATCGCGCGCGAACGTCGGCTCTGGCGATTGCGACCGCACAGTGCGGCCGCACAGTGCAGACAGTTTCTCCGTGGGATTTTTCGCGGAAACGATTATGCCTGCCCGCGGCGATCCTCGTCGTATCTCGCGGTGAGCGGGCTCAATCGTCGCCGTGTACCGCCGCGGGGAGCTTAATTATCGCCAAAAGCGAGACACTTTCCGGCCGCGATCCCGTTTCGCGAGCTCCGTTTCGCTCGCGAACAGCTCCGCGTGGCCTCGCTTAACTGAGCTTTTCCCTTTTAATCACGAGCGCGCCGCGTCGCTCGCGCCCGCCGCTTCGAAACTTCCGCTGATAAGTCCTTTTATTCGTTGCCCCGCGGAGCGAACTTCGAGAGAGCCGCATCGGGCGCGCCGATATCGCCGCTACAAAGACTGTCTCGGCGGCCCGGGCTCTAATTATGCCCCGGGAAAATCGAGCTGGCTGGCGGAGAAGGGAGCGAGAGCGGAAGAGCAGAGAGCAGGCCGGGAGAACCGAGTGGAAAAGTTGTCGCCGCGCGGTCGAGCGCGCGAGGTTTCCCGTTCGGAAAGCCGCGCACGTAGCAGCCCCGCGACTTTTGGGATTTATAATTAGTCACTTCTTCCTCGTATCGTCAGACCACCGCGCAACGTCGGCAAATATGGCGGAAACTGCGCTCGAAAATTACGAAACACTATTTACACACAACGCCGAGGAGAGCACAGTCGTCCGCAGAATCGAGCGTTTTTCGTTTGCTTCCTTCTTCTCCGCGCGAAAATTGCATCGTCCTTGTGTCACTCCGCGCCGGTTTGTCTTTCAGCGCGCCGGGGTGAGTGCGTCTCTTTCGAGAACGAGAAAGCGCCGGGGCTCATTCTCTTTAACGAGAGTTCTGTCATTTCTCAAGATTTACTTGGGATTTTTGTTACGACGATCGTGCAGACAGGCTGGAAGGAACGCGTTTCCACGGTGATAAGAGGGAAATAGTACCTCCTGCGAATTCCGTGAAATATACGATCGTTATCATTGACGCGTAGCGGGAGATATACGTTGATTGTAATGAGTAACGTTACTGTAGTAGTACGTTGAATGTAATTGGCACTTTCCATGCTACTCATGTGACTGTGTCGCGAAAATCTTCATAAAAAGCATTGAAAATGTTAATATCCCTGCTCTCTGAAGTACAATCAATGCATTCTTCACTGAAATACTATACTTATAACTGGTGGTTTAGTTAGAAGTATAACGCTGCAATTAGTGAAATCTCATTGAAAAAATTAATAGCAGCGACTGTCCCAATTGTTGATGCATTTTGTGAACACAGACTCTGGTTTGACGACGTCAGAGGCGAGAAAACGCATGTCCAAAATTCTCGCGTGCTATTCCCAAATAAGAAGACAACTTTTGTATGAAAGAACACTTTTGATCGCTTGAGCATACTTGTAAAATGCTTCGAAAACTATCCCTTTTCCTCGACAACCAATAAGTAACCAATAAGTAAAATTAAAGTGGTGCATGCAACCTTCCTCTTTAACTTACCTCCTCTTGTGAGTCCGCCACGTTTACATTACGGCTATTTATTGAGGCTATTTATCAAGAGAGAAGGATCTTTTTCTGAACATCTTGCAAGTATGCTCAAGCGATCTGAAGCGTTCTTTGATGTAAATATCTTTTTTTATTCGGAAATGGCATGCCAATCTTCAGCATGTCATTTCTCGCTTCTGACGTCGCAATCCAACATGGCCGCGGCGAGCACCCAGACGAGCCCTGATAACGATACAAACATCTTCTAAAGTGTTCGGCTAACTCTCGCGATCGTTGGAACGAGACGACTGATTTCTTGGGTGTGGAAAAACCAAACTGAACATGTGCACGTACTTATCAATAGCAGCTATCTCTTCGTCTAGTTTTATAACAACTATTTCTTCCTTCCGTCCTTACCGGCTCTCGATGGTAGGGACACGTGAGGGAGAAACAAAGTTCTCTCTACCGCTGTGTTCTTTGACTCGTTCCCATTAGGGATATTGAAGAAACGCTCGTTTCTTTATGTGTTAACGAGGGAACCCTCCCTGACGATCGCACGAATACCGCGAAATGAGGGGAGCGGGGACGGTCGAGAAGAAAGCGAAATGAAGATCGCAGGGCGAGGAGAACACGCGAAACGGAAACGCGCTTCGTGTAACTCTTGAGAGGGTCGTATTCGTGTGTTATACAACGCAGCTCCCTCTTTAATACAACGCCCTTTTGTGTGTTACGAGTTATATACGCTCCCTACCCGGGTTTGTCTTGTCTCACATCGAAAGTGGAGCACTCGCCGTTAGCTAAAAATTACTTGAATGTGGTCCAACGTCGCCTTCTTCGGGAAGAATCTACTTTTTCACAATCTTCGCTATCTTCTTCACAAATCTTCACGAATCCACGAGAAAGATATGGTATATATAATAACCGGATATATATGATATATAATATATAATAACCGGATATATTTTGTTGTGTGCAGCACGATTGTGCATTATTTTGGTTATTTTTGTGCGATAGTAATGTGTATGCTTGATAATGACTCGGTTGCTTTGACACATCAGCTACCTTAATGTAGCTGCGCGTGATCGGATTGTGACAAAGTCGGTTGTGGTGACATTTGTACCATGAATACACTCTGATTGGAGCGACCAGATATCGTCACTGTATAATTCAGCAATTGCTCTGCGGTTGCAACAATCTAAAACAATTAGTTATTCCACATTTTACCATTGAATCTGGTTGCAGCACAGCCGGATTCATGCGTAGGCCAATTATATCACTTTCCTTTTTCACGTAATAGTGCAATATTACCCGTTGCGAGATCTTGAGTTCTGCCATTAGGCTTTGCAAGCAGTTGAAACGCGCAAACCAGCTCGACATCGATCCATATGAAATCAATCGAAAATTTATCACTGTGGATACGTGCGAGGATGGAAACTCGGCGATATCAGGAAAAGTAACGCAACGAGGCGAATATTCGTTCTCTCAGAGCGAGCGGGGCATTTTCCGTAATATTCGCGAGCGCGCGAGGAGTGCCGAAAATATCGCCAAGTTAAAAAAAAATGGAACGACTCGAGAATTCTCGAAAAAGTGTATATATGGGTCAACATGTCGCCGAACGGGTGGCCGTGTTTTCTCGTTAGAAAAAGGGATTTATTGGATAAAGATGAATAACCGCGATCAGGCGGGTCTTTCTCGCGACACAGTAAGAACGGGAAGAAAAACGGAGCGGCGAAGAAAGCTATTCTGCATCGTACCTTCCCCTCTTCTTCCCCTTTCAATGCGAGCACTGTCCCGACGACTAAACTCGTCATTTTTCCGGTTCGTCGTCGTTCGCTTTGTGCGCAACTGGCGACGATGAAAAAAAAAATAAAAATGCCCCCAGCCCGTATTCCGCCATGTTCTTCGAGAGCGTAGAATTTTTCCGTGATATTCCGCGGATCGAGTTATCTCGTTCCGCGGCGCTTATTGGGGCGGAAGATCGGATTCTACGCTGAAATTCCTGAATCGACGGCGATGCTTTTTGCAAAGGGTAACAACCGCTCGCCGAGCGATACTCAAATCCGCGCGCGCGCGCACACACACTCGCGCAAGCTCACCTGCCGCGAAAAAAGCAAATCCGATCTGTAACCCGCGTTTGGTGTGTAAATCATAGTCCCCGAGCGCGCGATAGCGCAATGCCTTGCGAGAGATATCCCGCCAATTATTCGTTGACCGATTTCGCCCGTACAAAAGTTAAGCCCGCAAAACGTCATCGGCGTAAAATTAAAGCTTCCGGGGGAAAAAAAATATTTGCACGGAGAGAGAGAAAAAAATCGCGCGGCGATCGGATTCATTTATTTTTATTAGTTTCGGGGTTTTCACGGAGCGCGCGAACGTGTAAATCTAACAAATCGTTTTGTATTATTTGCAAAACTGCCGTCTCTCGCGTGTATGGATGGTGTTTGGCTGTCGGGGTTGAAACTTGAATAACTGGCGGACCGCTAACGGCGGATCTGCAAGTAGATACGGAAAGATGAATAATTCGGCGTGTCGACAGGTCCCGGAGCCAACGGTGTAGAATCGCGGAAGTAAAATCACGGAAACCGATAACTGGTTAAACGCGTGTCCTGTTGACCGGCACCACGGAGGAGGGGAAAGAGGAGGCGTCTGTATAATTTTGGAAAATATATTTCGTTCGCTTTCCGCGGATCGAGGATGGCCCAAATCGGGCGCCGCGAGACGAGGAAATTGACGTTCGCCTTAAGTTTCGTCTACGAGCTCGCCGAGCTGGAAGAGCAGATTCCACGCTGGCGTTCTCTCTGATTCCGCGATGCTGCACTCCGCACAAAGAGCGACAGCCGTTGTCGAGTCAAAGTCCGACCGGTTTCGCAGCGCGATCGTAACGCAGTCGGCACAGAGACGGGCATTCCGTTTTCCGGGGAAGAGAGAGAGAGAGAGAGAGAGAGAGAGAGAGAGGATTGGCGGGCTTTCGTACAACGCGACTAGATATCTCGTGCGTTTCCGAATCGCTCCTCCGCTTTACGACGCGGCGGTCGGTCCGACCAATCGGTCGATACCGTAAATTGAGCGTGACGAGTTTGTGGAGGCTCGCGCCCGTAACACGTGCCGGATTCTGCACGATCGAAAGCTCCGGCCGTGCGTGCATGCGCGCTCGGCACCGCCGTGACTCCAGACTGTGTTGTTCTCACATTGTGTTTGCAAAACACCGGCAGCTCGTCTGGGGGCTGCGCAAAGAAAGTTTTATTTGGATGCGATCATGAATTTTGTTCTCCAATGTAGATTTATGAAAAACTAATATTTCCAAATATTTCAAGGTCAGACTTTTCACTTTTCACATTATAGAAAAAGACTTGATCCCTTGAACGATTCGATTGAAAAATACCGCTTGTGTTATCGTGTTTGTTTTAATCAATCGCGAGATCGATCGATATCGTTATCTCGATGATACGTCTTAGCTGGCACACTGCCATATATTTTGCGATAATCTTTTTCTGTTAGCGACACAAGAATCTGTCGCGATGTAGCACGTCGGCTGTATTTTCCGCGAGGTAGCTCCGCTACGTGTTACCTCGGCGCCGAGGTGTAAAAATTGTCTTCACATGATGACAAACACTTTAGGGAAGGAGACAGCGAGGGAAGGATCTTTTCTTCGACGTGAACACCAGTTCACTGTCGGATGTCGAAAACGCGAAAAAGCCCGAAAGCGAATGAGACGTTTGCTGCGCGAAACGTCACGACGCAAGGCCGCGCGGATACAAAGCGTCCTCTCCGGAGGCGCACCACCTCGAATCGCGTTGCACACATCATTAATTCCCGCGTGTATCCGCACCGGCTACCGTGTCTCGCAGGAATACGATAGTGGAAAAAGAAAGAGGCAAAAAGGACAGTAAAAATGACGCTTCTTGCGCGTCGCCGAAGACCCCGCGCGTCATTTATACACGTTCCATGGCGCGCGCTCGCGGACAGTTATTTATCGCCGGCGAATAATTTATCCTCGCGGGACGTCTCTCCGCGCGCCGGATACGCCTCCTGTAATAATAACGACGGTACCTTAGCGCATATAAAAGAGAAGATCCGTCGAACGTTCCGCGTTCCTCGCGTTGCGAGCATAGTCGCCGCGGTGCGGAGCATGCAACCGGCCGGTTCGCATACCTAGAGCGTGCTGCCTGTCCGTTGAATCGAGCTTAATGAGTTTCTCGGGTGTCGCGCGCCGCGTCTCTTACGTGTTTCAACGTTGTACCCCTCTCCCTCCGCGGACGTAAGCGTCTCTGATGTGTTACTCGTTTCTATCGGATAATCGGCTGAATGCAAAGAGATTTCCGAGTGCAAACTAATCTAGCCCTGAATTATTCATGAGCTTCTGCCCGGGAGAAATTTCTATTTCAATATTAGCATAGATCGCACAGCCCAGGAATACTCCTCGCCGCCGCGGCTCTAATTTCAAAGTCGCGGGCTTTCCTCCTCGGCGCTGCGGGCCTCGTTTCCGGATCGGGGGCGAGTCGATAATGGAGCCCTTTCTCTGCCGCGGGATCCTCCGCGCGATATCCTGTGAAAGATTACGGGGGACGCGCTCTATATATCTACCTTTGGAATCCGGACTTCATTGACCAATGAAAAATAGAGTAGGCGCCGTGATCCCGGCCGCGGAAAGATTTCCTTCGCGTGAGATGATCGATCGGGAAAACGACGCGTCGGAACGAATGAATTTCCGCGAGTGCTCTCGCAACGTCGGATAAATATTTCAATAAATCTTACTGCCGCGACGTGACTCGGCGATCTCGGTCCGACCCCTGGAATTATCATACTTCTCGCCACTTTTGCGTGAAAAGCGTGAGACGTTTGATGCGTTGATCGCGATCGTTATCTTCGCCTAGTGATCCGATTCTTGTTGCGTATCTGCGTTAACAATTGTTTTCCATTCCCATGAATTTTCGATAATTGTTGATAACGCACCAACATGCACATCTGTTTTTGTTGTCTGAATACAATTGGATACAATTGGATACAATCTGAATACAATAATGTCCAATTGTGGGGAACTGGGAACTGTAGAATTGCGAGGATTAGACCGGCCGGATTAAATGGTCACAGCTCGAGATCTCACGTCACACTCGTGACGCGCGCGACACCTTGACAGCTGCTAAAGTTCACCGAGCGTATCGAAACTAGAGCTCCATATTACACGTTTAAACGAAAAAACGTTCAAACCTGCACCTAGCACGTACGTTTACAAACACATATGCACTATAAAGTAATTACTCGATTACAATTTTGAAAACGTGTGTCCGTTTAGTTACACTAACTTTAAATTCGTTTATTCGTGTATCCGTTTATGTCGGATAGAAACAAGAGTCACTGGTTTTGACAATCGTGCAAACCAAGAAAGATCAGTATTGACATCGTACATATGCTTCTTTCCTTTGCGTGACTAGTCATAATCGTGTGAGCAGTTATTCGTGTTATTGTCAAATGTACTTTGTATACTCTCTCAAATTGAATCAGTAAAAACGTTTCTCACTGAATCAGTAGAAGGAATATTTCTTCGATGATCAGTGAATATTTGATTTTCAGTAAAAATACTTTTAATCTATTGCCTCATTTTATATCTCACTGATTCTGACGAGTAGAATTTCGGAGCTTATTTAATAATAAACTCCGTTATAATTTCGCGTTGTGTCAAATTCAACCTTCTCTATTTCTGGCGATGAAATTATCGACTTTTATGTGATCTGGGTGTAATGATGAATTAATCTATGTTTGCAAACCGCATCAATAACAGAGACAGTCACTGCTGTCAACTGACTCTTTCAGTGAGATTTCACCGACTGCAATATATAATGTAGCTATATACTTACTGGGTCACCAAGTTACAAATATAGCATCTTAGTAAGAAATATACTGATTGTGTTTTAGAGAGTATGTATTGGAGGATCCAATCGTTTGAGCGATTAAATGTTCAGTTATATCGAAATGGTTTCCACCAGGTGCTTCTAAATAATGGCTAGACGTGTATTCGAGAAATCGATCGAAGTGGCAGCCTTAATCGATCGAACGCACTGACATTCGCTAGCCGCGTCTACTCCGTCTAGAAAAACGATCCGAGGTCTCTGCTCGGAGGCTTCGCTCCGCTGTCTCATCCTTAATAAAGCTAATTGCGAGTTCTCCACTCAGACACCCCTTCTCGCATCTTCTTCGGTTGCACCCTTCGGCCGTCTTCTCTCGTTTCAGTTCGCGACTCTCGTTTCGTAATCGCCTATTAAGCTGACACCCTTTCCAATTTATAAGACGTCCAGAAGGACGAAGCCGCCACGGGTAGATACTCGCAGGAGAAATAACCCAACCGGGCTTCGACGCGTCGCGCCACGCCGAGTCGCGAGGCGATATTCGATTTAATTGTCGGGACGACTAATTACGCGCGAAAAAAGAAACGAATGGTACGCGTCAATTCACGACTCTCGCGCTTATGGATGAGCGTGATAATGTATTCGCGGTGATAAAAAATTCCGCGTGAATCGAAACGAACGATATATAATTCGTTTAATCTCTCGTTTTAAAAAAAAGCAAACGTTTATCTCGCTAAGATAAGCGAGTAATTATATAAAATCATAACAAAAAAAATTAAATTATATCAATTATACAAATTAACTTATATCAATTATTTTATCAATTATTATATCAAAATTATTATATAAAAAGTAGTTTTTGTATTGGTAACTATAACAACATACAGAAAAAATTATTATAAATTATGGCCAAAAAAATCATTTTTTAATTAAATTCTACTGTAACACGTTACACGGAAAAAAATGTAATGCACACAATCGGAAATATTTAGTTGTGAATGACGTAATTACGACGTAATTACATCATTCTAATTATCTTTGTGTAATAGAAATGCGTAATAATCGATATAGCTTACTTTGATACATCAACTACTTAATGTAGTGACGTGTGATTTGGTTGTGACAAATCGGTTGGAGTGATATTTATCATGGATACACTCTAGGCTGGAAAAGGGATTTTGTTGTCGAAATGAAAATTTGCTACATCAGACTACAATTTGATTGAAATGCGATCAATCAAATGTTTGATAATTTTAATTGCTGTTATATGTGCTATAAAATGTAATGCCAACCAAATATCGTATGTATTAAATTTTTTTTTATTTCCAAAATAAAACTTTCCCAATATTTCCAAATACTTGGTATAAACGTCACTACTATCATTCTCATGTTAAAATAATCACAAAATATAATTAGGGCCAAAAATAACCATAATTTTAAATCAACCATTTTCTCTTTCAGTACAGAATGTACATGGGAAAAACGTTTAGTTGGATTAACAAGCAAGTGTCTGCTGAAGTGTTAAGGAATCAGAAAATTCCGGTTGAAGTTATCAAAGTTTTATTCGAGTTAATCAGAAATTTTGTTGTGAACAAAATTCTCATAACTACCACCGGAATCTCTGGCCCGTTTGACCAGAAATTTGGCTAATCCAACCAGACTTCCCATGTAACATGACTTCCCGTCACTCATCATGTAATATGACATCGGTGATATTCATCCTGATCAATTATCCTTATAAGACGCGTGAATTTATACATGTATTTTGATGTAATACCCGCGACAACATCGCCATTGGAACACTCATTAACGGGCACGAGTGTTTCATAATTGCCTGGCGATGTCGCAGCGCCTCGTTGTCGAGAGTGCGCGTGCCGCGTCGCGCGGAAAATCGTTAACTGCTGGTGGAAAACGGCGCGCAGGATCGATTATCCGCGCGCCCGCGGAAACTACCTTTTTCGTGCGAGCCGTCGCCGCTCACCCCGGCGAGTTTCACGACGCTGAAGGAGCGTCATCGATCATTCGGTTCTTTAGAACGCGTCGAAAGAAGCTCCTGCCCCGTCATCCCGCGAAGAAACCCCGCGAAGAAGTCTGGGCGATTAACGGACTCTCCACGCCGCCGACGTCGAAGAAATTGCGTCCCGTATATCATGATTTACATACGTGCCGTTAACCGTAAATTTTGCGATATCAAGAAAACATACATACAGCGCGCTCGTGCTAGATTAAATGCACTTTCGTGACAGGACATACAAACTCGATGGAAAGTTAACAGAATTTTACTTTGACACGCCTGTTTTCCTTTTAATTTAATTTGCTCCATTATTTCTGTCTATTTATTTATTAACGTGATCGCCAAAATATTCCCTCACAAATGTGAAACGGGAAAAGGATTTAATTAAGTCGGAAAAAAAGTATCGCGTTATAAAAATCGAGGATGCGCGAGTACAATTAGAAATCATATAGATGGACGAAATAGTCATATAGTGACTATGTTACAATTCTGCAGATAGAACCGAGTTGCGTAACTCGCGGTGGAGAACCAGTAGAGATTATCTGGTAAGATACATTGCCAAGTTTAGGAACAAGCATTTTGACAGAGCTGGCACTCGCGCAACCGCGACGCCTGATTTTAACTGGTAACACTGCATTAGTGTTTCGCATGGCCAATTATCGTCAGCTGGATCTCTCCCGCTGGTAGTTAATGGTCTTTCCTCTGGTTCGCTTAAGCTGAATCTACGTCTAATCAGATGTGTGGAAGTGTAGAATTACGGGGGAGCTGGGTACAGAATTTAAGAACCCGTTGCACTAAACGTGAATGTTGCTAGGCGCTGGATCGCGTTGCCTGACGATTCATTTTGTGTTTCATGCTACAATCCGTACAGAGAGAGGGAAAGAGAGAGAGAGAACTAGAACAAGACAGAAAAATAGTTATCTGTTTGCGCAAGAAATGCTTTTCCCGCGAATTACCGTGTAAATCGAAGTTCGCGTGCGCGACCGCTCATATTTTGCGCAAGTGAATTACTCCCGTTTTCATGCTATTTTAATTTGCGCGTCAATATTCGACGTGTGTGCTAATGCATAAATTGCATTTTACAAGTTTACAAAACGCGGTGTTATCTTAATGTCCCCGTCGCGGCGTTGCAAATGGAAACATGTCTTTGAATATTCAGCGACACATATGCGACATATAAATTAAATATTCGCGTGTATTAATTATGATTGAATTAAATATAATTCAGTTAAGCGAGCGTCACGTTCGGTCGATGTCGCCGGGTCGCCTGTTCTCCGACGGTCAGAACAACGATAGAGTAGCGAACTAGTATTTTCTCGGGCACAGATCCGTACTACGGTGAGGAGGGATAGAAGCGAGGCAAGTGGGATAAGGTGGGTTTTGTAATAATTAAAGGTACGGAAGTAACTGGACGCTCGATAGAGCGAAAGTATTCGTCAAAACGGACACGCCTTATTACATCGGCACTACCACGAAGAATGCAGTGCGATTCATGGAGACTGGTAATTTTCATTAATGACACGGCCGCGCGTCTTCGTCCCCGCGGATGCGACTTGTAACAGTCATTAGCGCTCGAGTAATGAGCATCTGTCCGCCGTCGCTCTTCTCGCCCTTCCCGAGATTTCTTGGCTGACAAATTTTTATGATCCTTACCTGTATTGTTACCTGTGTAAGGTGTTCAACGATAACATATGTAGGTCTCTCGCGTGTACACCAAGAGAAAAGATATTTAAGAAGTGGTAAATATTTATTCAGTGGATACTACTAACATATTTGCTTATGCTAACATAAAGTACCTTTTAAATGAGAAAATATGCAACTTCTCTTAATGAAACCTTAGTTTGATGGTACCTTAGCTCTTCATGAAAGCAACGTTCATAAAAGTTCATTCTATTTAAGTAAAAGAATTTAGATTTAAGTAAATATGTGTGTGTATTATCAGTAAGTATCTGCAAATAGATATTTACTATATCTTTTAGATATCTTTTCTCTCAGTGTACGTGTAGGTTAGGTCAAACTATTTTTGAGGTTGAGTTCAACCTAATATACGCGTACACGAGTTTTATATGCATCGTCAGGTACGGCATAGACGATGATCCTGATACGAACGGATATTACCGCGGTCGCTTATGCTCGAGCAGATACGTGTCAATCGTGGGGAAATATTTACGAATACTACGCGCTCGTTAATTAATGCAACCGAGTCTTGCGTGCGAATTTTTTCACTGTAAATTCCCCCTTTCGTACGTATCTATTGCCGGGTCGCGCAGCACTTACGAAACTTCCTTTTTATAAGGAAGGCGTTTCACATATCAAATAATAAATTGCAATAATGCGGCGCTGCGCAAGAAGGTATATCGCGCGCAATCGTGACCGATCTTTCGTAATATTCATGCAAATGCGCAGATAAACTGTCGCTGATATCCTTATCGTGCCACGAATGTCTCCGCCACCTCCGCCGTCGTCCTAGTTGCATTCGCGGTGCTATTATATTATGGACTACGCGGACTTACGACACACACATACACACACACACACAGATAAAGAGAAAGTTCTTATAAAATGAAAATAAAAATTGCAAAGCCCAGATGGAAATCGTGCGTTTCTCAACGCGAGAAGGAGGACGCTCGCCGAACGTCCGCCGGACTTACGATCGAATGTCGCGCGCAGAAGAGGGCATTATCGCAGCCTTCTTGAGTTCCCTCGCTCGTGAACCTCACCCAAGTGATTACGCGGTGTTCTTTTTGCAATATCCTTGCTGCAACACATCCTGCTTTTCGTGTTTGCTAACACGCCGGCGGTGGGTCCGACGTGCGCGCGTAAGCGGGAGGTAAAAGGTCGACTCGCGATACCTCCGACCGCACCTCTCCCTTTCGCGTCATGCAACCCCCATTTTTTTTCTCCTTCTCCCGCCATTCGGCGCGGCTGAGAGCCGTGAGTGCGTTTTCTCGTAACCACTTCCCGCATTTAGTCCAAAAGGAATTGCGAGGTATCCTGTCGCGGGACGGATGGCTCGCGCTTCGCTAAAAATCCGCTCGTTCACGGCGCTCGGCTGTCTTTCGGGTTCAGGGCTCGAGCAGAAGAGTCACTTTGTGACGCGCAGACCTGCACAAATAGAGTAGTGCTTCAGAGTGATATATATGTATAAAAGTACAAAAATCTGTCACAAGACTGGAAGAACACAGGACACAAAAGCGTAAGGACTCTATATTGCATTGAAGCTTTGTGTCCCATGTTTTCTCGATCTTGTAATAGATTTTGTGCACTCATATACATACATACATACATACATATATATATATATATATATATATATATATATATATATATCTATATATATGTATGTATGTATGTATGTATATGAGTATGTATATATATATATATATATATATATATATATATATATATATATATATATCACTTTAAAATGCTTTTCGCTTGCTGCACAAAGTCGCGCTTCTCTCTTTAAGGCCCGATTTCACCAACATCGATTGGGCCTTGATCTGAGTTTGTCTTTGTTTCAAATAGTTTAAGGCTTGATCAACGTTGGTGAAATCGGACTTAAGAGAAAAGAAAGATCGGTCTAATTAAAACTATAGTTATTTGTAGCCCCAACCATATTCTTTGGTTGTTCCAATATGAAAATAATAGTAACAACATATATATATTATCATTAACATTATAGTAGAATTTAATAAAAAAGTGATTTTCTTAACCATAATTTATATTAATTATTTCTTTATATGATTACAATTACTATATGATTACATATATCAAATGTTTTTTTCTCAGTGCTGTGGCGCCATAAAGTAACCTGTACAGGTCTGTGGCGCTTCTCTATGGCGCCACAAAGTAGCTGGTTTGTTCGAGTTCTTTTGCGTCCATACGGCGCGAGGTCTCGCTAAAATATACTAAATACACTAATTACCCGTATTTTTGCGTAAAATAATATTTCTCAATATTTACGAAAGGATGACGCGTGCAGGTGCATCGAGTGCGTTCGTGGAGCGAGAACGCGCGAGATTAATTTTCTTGCCTGCGTTAGAGAGCTCGCGGGGAAGCGCGACTCGCTTTTAAAAAGCCTGAATAAATTGCGCTAGACGAGAGCGCGCTCTCTGAAATGGCATCCTTCGGTCGAACAAAAATATTTTCCAGCGGCGTAGGCAATATCCTTTTTACTGGTATTTCGCGAGTTTATGGCATAAATAAAAAGTCAGGTAGCCGGATGCGTCGAAACTTTTTTGAAGCGTGTAATTTGAGTTGACGTCGGAGAGTTTAATGGACGCTGCGCTCTTAAACTGCATACATTAAATCGCACTAGGATACGAGGACAGTTTCAAAAATACTGCTGCGCATCTCTCGCGACATCGTGACGTCACGGAGAGCAGTTGTCAGTCGTGAGGAAATGTTTAGCAATTAAGATTTCTTAGACGTTTCTCCCCAAAAGAAATTTAACTTTCAAGCGTGCACACAGAAAAATACCAACTGCATTCTGCGAGTAAACGTCACTTGTTTCGAGAATATTTCACAAGTTTATATATTCCGCAAATCTATCATAAGCTCATCACGAGCATCAAATTTATTCAAAGTATATTTTGAATTCTAATAAGTTCAGCATTACAATAAAAAATATTCAATTGAAACAAATATTCAGTCTGCTTACCACATAAAGTCGAACTAACTTCTTCTTCGATTAAGTTTTATGATACTCTCGTAAAGAGAATAAATTCTTCTTCTGAGCATATGATAATGAGCTAAAATTATGATGAGTACATTTGAAGACTATTATCAAGAATACAATTTTTTATTGAAGTTAACTTTTACTTCATAGAAGGAAAGCGAACTATAAATAATCGCTTTTCTTAGCAATAGAATGATATTTTTCTCTGATTAATTTTTCCCTGTGTGGCTTACAGTGGGTCGCAAAACGGTTTAGACACAATAAAGTTGGCAGCACACCGAATTGTCAAAATTGAAAATTCTTACTCGACGAGCTTACCCACACGCAAAAAAAGAACTAGCTTCCAGAGCTAAAAAATAGCACAGAGCTAAAAAGTAGCACAGAGCTAAAAAATAGCTCTGTGTTAGTGGCAGATAAGATGCGTCACTGAAATAGAGACAGCTAATGTCGATACTACAAAAGTTAAATTTATTCGCTGTTTAAACTTAGGCGCTACAGCGAGAAACAGCAGCTATTAGCTGCTAGAAACAAATGACTGTAGCAAATGATTGTAGCCGTGCGGCAAACTTCTTTAATATGTGCATAAGAAATTTAGGAATAACTGCCATTTTCTTAGCTATTTGAAATAATATGCATTTTTAATATTACGTAATATATTTGTATTTCATAGCGAATGCATTTTAGCTGTCAATTCTTAGCAGCTAAACGATTAGCCTTTTGACTAAGTTTGAATCAGCTACCGCAGTTTAGCTGATATTACTAAGTCATTTTTTTGCGTGCAGCAATTGTATTATTATATAATTATTATCATTATTATTAATTACTACTAGTATTATTATTATCTATTATTATTTAGTGTCCTTAATTATATGATCAATTATATTATTATTGCGCGAGTCCGTCCATAATAACTCTCAATTTTGACCGTCCAGTGAGCTTTACTGTGTTTGAATAACGTTCTGCAAGCCACTATTACCACATGTCGCGCTGCGAATCATATTTTGCAAAGAGCGCCGCGAATTTCGCGAGGATCCCAGTCGCCGCCGTGCAAAATTGCGCATCTCGTCGATCAACCCTGAGAAGTGGCGTTCGCGTTCGCGCGAGGACTTTTTACTAGGGAATGCTCGAAGTGCAACGAGACGTGACAGTTTGACAGACAGGCGTGACGTGCTTCCGCTTCCCCGCTCGCTTCCCTCTACTCGCCTCAGTGATAAGGAAGGACGAGCAGGATCGAAGAGAGCATCGAGACGTGACGACTACACGCTGGTACGCGCGGTGTCGTCGGCCTCCGATAGCCTTGACACGGTGCACTCGAGGTTGCGATGAGAGAAGACGAGACAGAGGGAAGAAGAGGAAGAAAAAGGCACGGAGCGCGCCGACGATCGCCAGTTGCATCTGCCGCCGCCGTCGGTGCAGCTGCCATTGCACTCTTATAGCGATCTTGCGCAATCGCGACGACCCGAGATGCGAGAGTTAACGGTTACGAGGCTCGCGTCACAAGAGTTACGGATACTTTCTCCCGATATTGCCGGCCCTCGCCAAGACCACTTAGCTCGCTCGGCACGGCGGCGCATCCCGTATTTCCAATCGAGGTGCGATCGCGCCGATTATCAGCTTCGTACTCTTCCAGGAGAACGCCGGGCGCTTACGTGCGCGCACAGACACACACACACACACACACACACGGCAACCATACATACACACAGTTAGTCGTCAGGACACGCAAATCCCCGGTCGCGAATCACGATAATCGTATCGGGATTCTGATCGCAGCCGTAAACCTGGGCGTATGTGCGATCGACGGCACAGTGAATGGGATATAAAATAATTGATGGTTTTATGAAACACGTTAAACACTAATTTCCCGGCTCTACCACTCCCTGCTAACGTATTTCGCGGTGCTCGTGCGCTTTTAATTGTGATTCCCCGGGCTCATTATTCCCGCCGCTTCGTACGCCGCTATCGAGCGCAAACCCGGTGAATAATGTAATTTTTGCGAGCGCGTATCGTCGAACGATACGCGCTGATTCGTGAGAACAGGAGATAATCGAGAAGAAAGAAAAAAAAGAAAAACAGAAGAATGTCGCAAGACATCGCGAGGTTTCTTGGATTCGTTTGAGTTTACGAACTCTCCTATTAATTTGAAGTCGCTGTATCCTAGAAGGTAGAAATTTAATTGAACGTCGTTTACTCGCGTAACTTTCGAACTCTTCACCAGCGATATTTTTGCGATCGTGTCGTAAGTTAAATCTTGTTAACGTTCGAGGAACGGGACTTTTTGCCGTATCTGCACTCATGCGACATAATTTATGAGTAATATCCAAGTCCTCAAATATTTCGAAATCATGTGAATTTAAGTTAATCTCAGAAAGAGAAAGAGAGAGAGAGACGTCACTGTTTCACATGATTCAGTATGATTAGATTCATTGTGAGAGAGAACGTCAAGAAGCAGAATCGGGGTGAAAAAGAAGCGGCGGGACTGACTGTTCCTTGGGCATACCCGATGGGCCGGACAGGGCAATTAGCGGTTTAGCATACAATAGATTTGCCTGCAATTGACTCGCGCTCGAATCAGCGAGTGTTCGCGTCGCGGCCGTCAGTAATTAGGAGTTAAAGCAGATGGAACGTCATATCAAACGGGACGCGCGCCCGCCGCTTTCCACGTGGTCGCCGAGATATGACATCCCTCGCGCGTTGCAGCGGGAGGAACACCGTGGGAACACGAGAAACCACTTCGTACCGTCGCCGAGATAGAATTAATTAGAGGAGCGCGCACGCGAAACTGGCGGCAGTGTACCCGCCGATCGATACTCGCGAATTCGGCATATGTACGACTAATATCTCCTCTCTTCTTCGATCTCGGTTGAGCTAATGCGATTTCAATAAGTACCGTAAATAGAACAACAGTCCTGGAAACGTGCACGCGGTGAATTTTGTACTCAAAGTTACCGTGGAATTCTGTAGTTAAGAAATAGATATGTAGATAAGAAATAGATTCTGTAGTTATGAAATAGATTGATATTGTGTGATAATAAATCATCCTTTAATTTTTCATACATGCTACTTATATTTTGGGAACTGAAATATGCTGTTGAAAAATTTGCTGTGATTCGAGCAAAATTTTGCACGATGTTCCTCAGCAAGATGGATTTTATTAATAGCCTATTCTGTACACTAGAAACATAGTAAAATTGAAAAGCACTCAAATTATGCAATTTGGATTGTATGAAACAAGAAATTATAATATTTCCATGCACGGAAAGAATTTTATAGTAAAAATAGAATTTTGTAATCGAGGAATAGATCGAAATTCGGCTGACTATTCTTCTCATTTCATGCATCGAGAAAAAATGCTGGAAAATTCATTTGTACGATATGAAAGTTATTTCACAGAAATAAACTTTATTTCTCAAAAATAGATTTCATGTCGCAGAAATAAAATTGCAAATATTTTTCCTCGATGTACGTGCTATTTATATTTTAGAGAAACTGAAATATGCTGTTAAAAATTCGCTACATTTCGAGCAAAACATGCTTAGCAAGATAGATCTTATTGACAATCTATTTCTGCAGTATTTATAGAAATATAATAAAAATTGAAAAGAATTTCTATATAAGGAAAAAATTATAATACACATATTGTAACAATTTCGTTCGTGTCGATCTTGCTTTTTTGGTTTCATCGCGATAGTTGATACGTTCGTGATTATTTTTGAAAACATAGGTAACGCTCTCTCAATGGAGACACGCTGAAAAGACGGTCCCAAGGAAGGTGCGTGACGTCATTATCGCTTACCGGCGATTGTGGAACTCGAGATTGCAGGCGTGACGAATTACTTGGTCTCGCGTACAAAGAACGCGCAACTCGTGAATTCCCATCGCGGAAGCCTCGCGAAATTGTGTGCCAAGGACGAGTGTACGTCTTTTCTGGATTACATTCGATTTTTTTATCGCTGGAATATTCCGCAAGGAGAAATGAATCGATTCAACGCCAGTGTCGTACATATCGTCCGGTCGCTCTATTCTTTTTTTATTCCTTTTCACATGGTAATTCCTCCGTATCGCATGTGTCGCATGCATACATGTATGTCAGTGCATATGTGTGTGTGTATACCACTCCAAACCTACGCACGAATTTCGAAATCGACACGCGCGAGAAGCGACGAATGGACTTCGCAACGAAAGACTCCTTTGGCTGGAAGATTGATGACGGACGCACACCAACGAAAGAGCAAGCGAAAGCTATTTCGCGAGAGAGAGAGAGAGAGAGAGAGAGAGAGAGAGAGAGAGAGAGGGGACGTCATCGGACGTGAAAATATGCACAAAAATGCCACGCGCGTTCACGGGTCGGAGTACGAAAGTGCAGTTCCGTTAATTAACTAAAGTTAATACCGATCAATACGATTAAATCCCCCGTTTTTTCGCGGATGCGCGCGGCCCGGGCTTTGTAATAGTCAGCCTGCCGTAATTTATCGCGAAAGCCGTAATTTCACCCTTTCAATGGGGGTTTATAACGGCTTTTATAAAAAACAAACAACGCAAACGCGGTAACGAAAAACGGTGAATTACTCTGTGTCGCGGGAATAAAAGCCATTGAATCGGCGACGCGCATCAAACTCGGTCGCCCGTCACGGCGCGGGCAATTGTGTAGTTAAACGTCCATTTATCGCATCAAATTATTTTGTTTCAACTGTAATATTCGTGCCATCGATTTCCGCCGGCGGTGCTTCGGAAAATAAAAATGCAAGTCACGTATTCCGGGGGAAATATGTCGCGCGATTATGCAGAAGAATTGGCTGTATGTGCGTCGCGATTTCCAGCATTTTCGCGATTCGCAACGAACTGTCGCGCGAGAACGTTTCGGCACGTATCGCGGCCGTCGAAGGCCGCACGGAAACACGGCGGACACGAAAAATGTGCATTTCCAGCAGCGGTGCGCGCAACCGTTGCATAGTGTTACGAAGAGTCTGTTTTCATGGAAAAAAGCCGAAATGTAAAATAGAAAGTTTTTCTTCTCGCAAACTAAAAATATAGCGTTTGAAATATGATAAAGCGCATAAATAATAAAATTTTTTTTTTTCAAAGAAAACTGACAGTTCCAGAAATTGGAACGAATCGAGCGAACTGTCGTGTGAGCAAAATTCAGAAATTCGTATAAATTCATTTTGATATAGTTTTCGTTTTAATTTCGATGTAAAATATCAATCATATATAATAATATTATATATAATTGATGTTAATAATAAAGTATAAAAAATAAATAGTGTATCGCTTTTTTTGCAACTGATACACCCTTTTTCCTTCAGAATCTTAATTGTTTCAAAATTGGCCAGTGACTATAAGAAAAACACTGTTTTTCGTATATAATTTATGTATGTAAAATTTTAGATATTTTGAATAGATTTCAAATACCAATTTTTGTACATAGAAACAGGCATTGCGTAACACTGTGGTGCAACTGATGCGCGGCTGTGTTTGCCGATCGCGGCACCTCATATTTTTCAGCAATCGGCCGACACGTGCGACGGCAAATAGTCGGACGAGTTGGGCGGCCGCGCGGAATGTTCGGGGAGACGTGCAGAAAACCTTCCGCGAAGCAAATTGTCGCGGGCGAAAATATATACCTGATCTCGATCCCCATAGTCACGAGCATTCGTACGCGCGCGTCGTCTCCTCGCCGACGGCGAGGATTCGCCCGGAGCCGCGCGCGCCACGACAAGGGAGATGATGTAGGGTTCCTTCTCGTGAGACGAAGATCGATCGATCGTGATAAGTTTTGCCACGGGGAATTCGAATTCACGCCGGAGTTCGACAGCGGGCGAACGCCGTGAGAAAATGTACGTCGGCTCCTCACTGAGAGATGCGTTCATTTGATATTTGCATCGCGATCCCGCGCGAGTTTTCCTTCGCTTCTATATTCAAAGTCTCGTACATGATAATGAGCAGCGAAGGGGGAGTAAAGGAAACCGGCTAGATGCTCCGGGTGTGTGTTGCTCATGTACATTTTTTAATGTAACATTTTAAGGCCAATGAGAGCCAGCCGCAAGATATAGTTCGCGTGATTAAATTTTCATTACAGGAGGATAATAATGTCTCACGATGTATCGCACGCTTCAGGATCTTTTCCCGTCATAACATACAATTCTATTCATCGTTTAACCGACCCAGTATCCCGTTTTATCTTAAATTGAATTAATAATTCCTCTTTATTATTATTCTTCTGTAAAGAAAATTTAATCACACAAACTAAATACTGCGACTAGTTCCCACCGACCTTAAAATATTACAGAGATTTAGTTGAAGCCTCATTTCTAATGCGTTTCTAATGCATTTTTAGTATTTGTCTTATTGAGAGGAATAATGAATACAAAATTGCGAAATGGTTCTTTTAAATCATAGATTCTTCTCTTTTTATTTTTTGAACTCGAATCTCAATATCTGTTGCTAGGAGAAAGCGATACTCGGATAACCGATATCCGGGAGTCTTAAGCTCTGGCTATGCACCGATGGGAACAAAAATAACGATTGTGAAACTTTGACGCCATTTCTCTGCGTGACTCGCTTATCCGTTCGCTATTAAAATCTTGCCGTTATAAACTCCCTATATATATATATATATATATATATATATATATATTAGAATTATACGTGAGATATATTGATCCGATCGTCCGGCGATTACTTAGGTGTTAAAGTCGCGAGCTCGCTCCGCCCGATATTTCAGGACCACGAAGGGTTTGTGGCTTACGGCCAGGAATTCGTAGAGGAGCGGAACCAGGCAAAAAAAGACGGGCGGGTCGAATTTTCTAACGCCGATAGACGATCGCGCGAGCAAAGAAGTCCGAGATCGCCATCGATCCTCGCGTGCCGGGAATACCGGTGGAAAAGCTCGGAAATTCAGTGCCGAGGAACTGAAGCGTGGAAGAAGCGGGGACGAGTGAAGTAGAGGAAGAGAGAAAGAGAGAGAAAAAGAGAGAGAGTATGCGTGTTAGAACAAGAGAAAGAGATACGGAGCGAAGAGGAAAAACAGAAAGGCTCGAATTCCCGCGCGACAGAATTCTCACGTGATTCCTCGAGTGGAATTCCACCGTGTCGAAGCTGTCGCGTCGCGCCAAACTGGAATTGCTACATTCGCGATTGGCAGCTGTCCACGGCATGGCCGCTGTTCGATCCGCCGATGGATCGTCACTGATTCGAGCGGCTACACGTGTCGCGCCGGCGATCAATCGGCACGCTCGCCAATCGCCAGTGTATGGTCCGCGCGCGAGATTATCGATTCGCACACTCTGCATCCGCACATGGCGGGTGGGCGCGATACGCGCCGCTGATGTCGCTTGAAATCCTCCCCCGCGCCCCTTGGGCCAGCCGTATGAAAAGAGAAACTCTGCCTTACGTGCCAAGTGCGAGGCGTCAAACGAACGCGCCCCCACAAAAGGAACTCCGACAGGACGCGAAAACCGGCTGTTTTTTCAGGTTTATTTAACACGTCGCTTACCGAGCGTTCACACGTGCATACCTCGAGTTTTTCTCAAAGGCCGCCGGGCTGACCATAATCGACGCTATGACGGCGGTAATGGCGTTGATAAAAGTTACGGGGGACGTAGCGCGCCGGATGTAGCGATAAATTGCGAGAATGCACGGAGGTGTAAGGCGCGTGTACGAAAATCTTGTCGCGGATGTAGGGAGGGAGCGCGGAAGATCGTGGTTGTAGGGCCGCGAATGGCGGACAGAAAGGGAACGAGACGGAGGGTGATGAGTCGTCGGCAGGAAGTCGAGAAGGCGGACGAAACGGAAGAGGTGGAAAATCAATTCCTGGTGAACCTGGACCGTCGTCACTCGCTCGCTCGTTCGCTCGATAATTCGCGCGAATACCCTCGATGCTTACACCTCGTTTGGCACGAGAGGCGTCGAATCGTCAAAGTCGGCGGAACGAGGGAGAGAGGAAACCCTTCGACCTCTTCCGAAGGGAGGGCGACGATGACGACGACGACGACGACGGCGAAGACGCGCCATTATTTCAGTGGAAAAAATTTTGCGCAAAGTGCGCATGAGTGGCTACTTCATAACGTGTCTTTGCGTTCGCAAAATTTGACTCTTGTGTGCAGACGAGTGCAGCTTCGCCTTGAGTGTCAATCGAAGCGTCTGGTCTAAGGAAAGGAAAACCTGCAGTCTCGGTAGTTTAAAGAACCCTTCGAATTTCTTCGTGTATGCGCAATCTGGGTTACCGCACGTCGGAAAATTTCCAAACGTTTCGTTCGCTCAAAGATTCCTTTGATACTTCTTGAAACTTATTAGACACTGCACACGCGCTTAGTCACTCTTTCAATATTTGAGAAGAAGCGTCTAATTTGAAATCCAATTCTGGACATTGGCAGCTTTCAGTGTGACTGTCAATATGAACTTACGACGGTAAGATTCCAAATTGCGATGTGCTAAGCAAAAATTGAATTGAGACATTCGCGCGTTCGCGAATGTCATGGTCATGTCTTATTGACATGGTATACCGACGTATCATATTTGTAACTTCTTGCATTCATTATTCAGCTTGACGCAAAGTGAATTTATCTAAATAATACAAATTGACATCCTGCATTATTAATATCCACTTTGTGTATACATCGAAAATATAGATAAGCGCTGTCGCGTATAAATTAAATAACGTTAAAATAACTAAATGAAATAATTGAATTAAACCACGACGAATTAGTTCAGACGTCTAGTCGTCTCAGACATCAATAACGATAGCAGCGCAGAAAATGGCATATCGGCGAAGACGCGAACGTTAGCGAGAACTTGAGGTAACTCGAACATCACCGGGGATCTTAGGGGCGAAGCTTGCGAGCGTAGAGACGCGTGTTAGGAGCGAGTTAAGTTGCGGATAAGAGCAGCTTCAAGTTCTCTCGCGAGTACCGTCCCTAAAGTGCTTAGAGTCGTCGAAGCGGAATCGATTTCTCGATAGACGTGCGCAGTGATTCACGAGCTACTATCGACAGCGACGACGACGACGACGACGACGACGACGACGACAACGATGAAGACGAAGACGAAGACGGACATGGACTGGACGTCACCGTCGGGATCGTCTGCGTCGTCGCTAATGAGATTACTCGCCGGTTTCTCGCGATGATGTCGCGACATTCAATCGTTAAACTTGCCGCGGCAATCCTCAAGGATCGAGATATCGTGCGGTGCGCGTCTTCCTTTCCACGTCCGTGTAACATATTCGCGACTTGCTTGTCTGTAATTTTGTTGGCACAAAGAAAGGCCGACGAAAAAGGGAGAGAA
The DNA here is from genome assembly GCF_010583005.1 of Odontomachus brunneus. Classification (NCBI taxonomy): domain Eukaryota; kingdom Metazoa; phylum Arthropoda; class Insecta; order Hymenoptera; family Formicidae; genus Odontomachus; species Odontomachus brunneus. Next base: position 149,785 of record NW_022639735.1, on the reverse strand, counting down.
AAGAAGAAAGAAAGAGAAGAGTCACGACCAGCTCATTATCGACACCGCAATTAGTCACGCGCTCGTATCGTTTTAATTGCCCGCTTAATTACATGCAACGGGTTTCCCGCGCTGAGCGCGTAACTCGGAAGCGGTCGATGGGATTGCCTGAAAATGTTTTCCTATTCTCCGTTTCGTCTGGTATATTATTTTCATATTTCAGTTAAAATGAACGAAGAGGAAGAGGGAATAATCGAGAGAAAGAGAGAGAGAGAGAGAGAGAAAAGAAAAAATACATTATGCTCTTAAGAATTCTCATAAAATTTTACATGAGTTCTTTTCTTTTATAGATTTCTCATTTCACGTAAGATGTCAAACATATCGAGTCAGAGTTTGACTTGACGTGAACTCTTCGACCCGTATTAATAATCATTATTTGAAACTTGCCTTACGTGAGATATTCAGATTGTAATTTAATGCTAGATCTGAGCTTCTTTCAATTCATATATATATATATATATATATATATATATATATATATATATATTATTATATACATATATTATGATATTATATTTGTAATCGTATTCAGCTGAAAAGTTTACATCCAACCCAAAATTTAAATCTGATTATAAATTACATCAATAGACGTTGCTTGGAACTTTTCTTTTTTTCTGGAGTAAGATATTTAGATCTGAATTCAGAGTTAAATAAGAGTTTTTCAATTGACTTGCGATTACAGATACATGTGACGCATATGTCATAGTTCAAACGCGAAAAACTTGGATCTAGCTCTGAATAAAAAATCGGAGTATTTCACGCGAGACAAGTTTCAAGTAATGTCTATCAATACGAGCCTATCTCCGCCTAAGACAAATTTCAAGTAACGATTATTAATACAAGCCTTTGTCTTCGTTTTCAATTGTTCCTTTCCTCTCGGACAGCACTTTATACACCGGCTTTGTCGGATTAGGAGGCAAATTTCCGGGCCCAAGTCCCATTCGGCGGCGAATGTCGTCTCGATCCTGACTTTTTCCAGCCATCCGCGTGTATTTACGCCGGGTGTTTCTCGCATGCGGAGCTCACAAATCGTGCCCGTACCACGGCCGCTCTCGTGGCTGTCGCCATAAATCGAGAGGCAATTTGTCCGAACCGGTCACGCTCTTCCGTCCCTCGTGTCTCGTAATCGTTCGTGGCCAGGTTTCATTTATGCCCCGGATCCCTTTGAATTCCGTACCAACTGTAATTCGCGGTTTGCGAGCTAAGGGCCGATTCTGCGAGCGGTTACCGGCCATCTGCCGGCCGGCCCTTTTTTCGATTTTACTGTGCGCAGCTAGTTCCGCAGCACACTTAATCCATCCGATAATAGGTTCGTCACTGTGAAATATCCGTTCTCTCCTCTTCTTTTTTCTTCCCTTCTCACGACGCTATTTTTAGCACGACATTCGGATTAACGTTGTGATATGTCGCGCTTGATAGCGACATAGTTTTGCTGATTTTAGTGTTACGCTTTTAGTGATAAATTTAATTTTATATTTCCGTCGAAAAATATTATCTTACTAAAGTAGTAAATTAATATCGTTTCATCGACCTTAATTGTCGCGAAATAACGTTCCCGTAAATTTGACAGACAGATAGAGAGAAAGAGAGAGGGAGAGAGAGAGAGAGGAACTGACACAGCGAGACCCTCAAATTGTACTTGTTATATCTCGAGAAACGACGAAACGGGCGAAATTAAAAGGTATTTCTCGAAAACTTGTTCGGTAATGGAATGCGCCCACAAATCACGCAACGACGAGGAGCATACGTTTGTCGTTTGCACAATTTACATCTCTATCGGTCGTAACGTCGCGTGACTTTTCGCAGTCGCGCATCTGCCCTCTCCCCTCTCCCTGCCAGTCCCGTCGATCCACGCTCGTCTCTCCGCTTTGCATTTAGCGTGTACGTTTTATGAGACGAATTTGCATACTTAGTCCACAATGTAGCCTTGCCATGGCGAGTTTCAGAGCTCTTCCCGGCATTTGTCCGTCGGTTACGAAGAGATTGCCGTGGGTATTCAGGCCTCGCGAGTCCTCTTTTCGCGCAGCTCTCATTGTTTTGATAGCGCCGCCGCGACGCAACGCGTCAACCCGTACACATTATTAACGCGTTAATCCCCCCAACCTGCCCCTCGTCCAGTCAACCGTGCGCGCGCGCGCGCGCAAATTTGCAATTTATCCCGAGCGTTTCGCGCGGCTGTGTAATCGCGCGTACAAAAACCCCGAGCGAAGTCGTAAAACGTGCCGACGTAATCTTCTCGCGATTTAATCGTTTCGAAATAAGCGCGACGAGCTTCGATGACGGACGGTGCGATGACCTGCGGCCGGGGGGGATATCGATCGACGAATACGTGTACATTGAAAGAAAAGAATCGCTGATCTAACTAGAATTATAGTTATTTCTGGCTTGAATCATTCTTTCTGGTTGTTAGAACAAGTACTATAGTTGAGAGATCTGTAGAGTTAGATTACACTATATAACACTGAGAATACTCAAACACATGTAGAGATAAGCAGTAAAAATGGTTCAGGTACCACTTGCAAAGTAATGTAGTGAGTACTACAACCACATCTAGTATGCATGGGCGAAAAGTCACATTAATATTTTGTTATGGCATATTTAAGCAAGTGATATCGTTAGTGTTTTCTCCGTGTGTGGCTGCCATAACAAAATACCAATGTTACTTTTCGTTCATGCACATACAAGATACTTGTAGCAATCATAGTACTCTGGAAGTAATATCCTGGCTCTCTTTGTTGCGTACCCGTACGTATTTAAGCGATATTCTTAGTGATATGTGTGTATGGTGCAACTAAACCCCACGGATCTGTCTCAACCATAGTATTTGTTCTGTAGACCACAATGCAGAGAAACAGCAGTATTCGTTCGGTTGAGGCAACCGTATGTATGAGGATGTACCAACTGAACATTACGTAAATATCATAACTGTGGCTACGAAAAAGCCATATAGATGGGTATATAACAGCAGCAGCTTTTTAGTGCTATATCTATTTAACTTGAAATCACATAAATTTTCTCTCTAACCGTAAAATATGTGAATGTAGCAACTATAGCATTTTCTATACATTAGAGAAGATTGGACTTAAATGCCTTATTTTAGAATTTCAAAGTTACAACTTCTCAAGCAATTAATTGTTGTGACTGATTCTATAAATATGATAGAGACAACCTTCTTCTATGTATTAATGCCCGCTAATGTATTAATGACCTCGTTAACTATACATTTTGTTTTGTAATAATCAATACAAACATGCAGCAACATAGCCAACTTACTTTCGTACCAGCTTCAATTAGCTGGAGTAAGAAGGCCATGTATAACATATGTATCCTGATTAGTAGTTCTCCATAAAAGGTCTCTACAGCCCTCCATAACCCATCACAGCCCTTAATTATAAGCTAACTTTACCTCGTCTGTCCATATGGTCTATTTAAATCGTTTTATGAATGAAAATTGCATTTATTATGAGAAACAATATATCATACACTTGCAAAAAATTTCAGTCTAGCTAGTAACACATCGCTTAATTTTATTCAGTCACAATGGAGAATATTAATACAAAATTTTGAGAGGCTCGAAAATTTATTTTGCTATTACCAAATCAGTTTTTTTTTTATTTCTGAACTGTAATATTTTTCCGATTTTAATAAAACTCAGAGAAAAATACTTATTATGTGTACAACTTTGCTTCCGCCATTTTTTTTTCCGAAATTCGAGGCTTTATTGTAAAAAACTGGTTATACATTTATGATTCAAAGTATTGTCCATCGCTGGCCACTACTTTCTCCCATCTTTCGGACAGCGTACAAATCCTGCGTCGAAAAAACTGGTCATCTTGAGGCGATCCACGAATCGATCCAATTTTTTACTTCTTCATAAGACCGGAAGTGCTGGTCAGCCAGGCCGTATGCCATTGATCGAAACAAGTGATAGTCAGAGGGAGCAACGTCTGGAGAATACGGCGGGTGGGGCAGGACTTCACATTTCAACGTTTCCAAGTATGTCTTGACCACTTTCGCAACATGGGGTCGAGCATTGTCATGCTGCAAAATCACTTTATCGTGTCTCTCGTTGTATTGCGGCCGTTTGTCTTTCAATGCTCGGCTCAAACGCATCAATTGCGTTCGATATCTATCGCCTGTGATTGTTTCAGTCGGTTTTAACAGCTCATAATATACTATATCGAGCTGGTCCCACCAAATACAGAGCATGACCTTGAAGCCGTAAGAAATTCGGTTTGGCCGTCGACGTGGAAGCATGGCCGGGAACTCCCCATGATTTTCTGCGCTTAGGGTTATCGTAATAAACCCATTTTTCGTCCCCAGTCACAGTGCGATGCAGAAATCCCTTCCGTCTTTGCCTTTCAAGCAGCTGTTCACAAGTAAACAAACGTCGTTCAACATCTCTCAGTTTCAATTCGCACGGCACCCAATTTCCTTGCTTCTGAATCATTCCCATGGCTTTGAGGCGTTTTGAAATGGCTTGTTGAGTCACTCCCAATGATCGTGCCAATTCTTCTTGATTTTGACACGAGTCTTGATCAAGTAATGCCTCCAATTCTGCATCTTTGAAAACCTTCTCTCTTTCACCTACGCTATGCCGGTCTTCGACGTCAAAACCACCGTTCTTGAAGTGTTGAAACCACTCACGACATGTTCTTTCACTAATAGCGGCCTTACCATAAGTATTTGAGAGCATTCGATAAGCCTCAGCCGCAGATTTCTTCATATTGAAGCAGAAAATTAAAACCTCTCGCAAATGACGAGAATTTGGCTCGTAAACTGACATTTTCAATCGAGAATAACTTTATGATGCAAACACAAATCGACTAATATTTCTATGGGGTTATGTTGACAGATGCCCAAGTTTATTATATGACGTCTATGATCTATTTATTTCGACCACCATTTACCGCTAAAGCCATCTATAGGAAAACGGCGGAAGCAAAGTTGTACACCTAATATATATTTTAAAAGGACTGTTTCGTAATTTTGTACTCACTATTCTTCTTAAGATAAATACCAAAAGAAGCACATACATATGGAGCCATATAGCCTCCCCTACAGTAGAATTTAATAACAAAAGAAATAGTTTTCTCGACTATAATTTATGATGATTATTTTGCTATTTGGTTATAGTTACAAATGCCAAACATTGTCTTCTCAGGCCGAACCACGTGAGATCCGAAAGTCCGATCCCGCTCTCGTCGCGTTCGTGATCGCGGATTTAATTGGACTTTCCATTAATGTCGGCGGCGCTCGTAATAAGCGAGATGCGCTTTCGCGTCTTCTCGCGAACGCTCCTCTGCCGTCGTCTCAGCCGTGACAAATATCTCGATTGCTGTATCTGTTCCGTCCTCGTCGCCCTCTCGTCGTCGCGTGTTATGACACGCGCGACGTTCCGTGCCGCGTAACGTCGCTTACATATCCCTTAAGGAGTTGCGCGCCGACTTGGAGCTTGCATGTCGCGAGCTTTCAATGTACGACGTCGGTGTAGTCGCAGATCTCACGTGTCAGAACGATAACGTGAGCTAAGTGATTTACGAGACGCACATTGCGCGTGTTTATCGTGCCGATTTAAAGTCTTCCTTCAAGGTCCACACGGCTGACTCTCTTCCGAGGAGAAGATTTGAATATTAATGCTCCCTTAAAATAGATTAGTCAACATTTTTCTGATTAAATCAGAGTAAAAAGGCTATTTCATTTTATAGTGAGTATCGACTGATTTTTAGTAAAACAAAGAAACACTCACATCACTGCTCACCGATTTTGACCAGTGTAAGATTTCACTTTAAATTTTGTAATATGTAAATTCGTCATGCGCTGTGGAAAATCCAACTTCTTGCGTTCGTGTCGATGGGATTTACGGCTTGCATGTGTCTTAAACGTGTTAAATGACTTGATTTAGAAACGGTAAGAAACATGTAAAAAGAGCTTCACCTAAATTGCACGTATAAAAATAATACACTCGGATAGTATACCGTCTGATGCTTTCAGTGAGATTACAGTGTTATATTAGGACCTTAACTTAGTTTCCGCCCAAAAAATACTGAGAAA